>NC_053167.1:68774334-69077501 GCF_016835505.1 Polypterus senegalus
GCCGCCTCCCTTATGTATTGTCTCTTTCTTTCAGGTGTGTAATAGAAACCACAGCATAGAGAGAAGTGTGTACATTGCTTCTTACAGGAAAAGGCGATGGAAAAAGTGCACTTGAATAAAAGTGCACTTTTGTTATACTTTTACACCAATATATGTTCCTGTGTTTGAACGACACGGGCAGATGGGGAGTGTCTGATGATTGCATATAGCACCGAAGTTACTGCTTTTTACCATTCTTTCCTCTGCATGTCCTGGAGCACAAAAGAAACAGCATACAGCAACATGCGGGGACTGGCAGGAACACTCAATAAAACTGAAAAAAAAAGAAAAGCAAGTGACGGTGAGATACGAAGAAGGCAGCTTCGCCAGCGTTTGTGTGTCAGAACCCGGGATGCAGGGGGCTGGGGGTGGTGGGGTTTTGGCGTTAGTATGCATCGTGGTACACTGCAGAGCTATAGCGTCTTTAGTGAAAACAGCTGTGTCAGATGGGGTTGTATGGATTGATTCTGAAGCGACTGAGAGAATGAAAAGTGAATAAAAAAAAAAAACCTAACCTTTACAAGGATCATAAATTGCACCGGCTGTTACAGACTGAAATCAAATGTATGCTTTTATTCTAAAACAGTAAGACTAAGAGCAGTTTACTTCTCAAAACGGAGGGGCGCAGGATCAAACTCATGACCTCTTGATTCTCAAGCGGGGGCAGATTCTATTGAACCACAGAGGCAATTACAAAAAAAAGCTGTCAATGTTGCATTGTAAAGGCGGCTTTTTGTTTCTGCAGTTATATTTTTGAATAAAAGTGCAATTGTGTTATTCTTGTGAAAATGTTTCTTTGCTATTTGGACTTCAGGCTTCATACACTATATAGTTTATGCCTACATTTTGTAATCTACTACTAGAATATAAAAAACGTTTCTGTTTTAACAATGTGTTGACACAGATTACTGTAGCAACGGAACAGACATGAAATGCGTGTGTTCCAAACAACGATCTATTATTTCCACTCTAAAACTCCACTTCACTCCCAGATACTCAATCAAGCTGAAGTTCGTGCACGTTCTAAATTGGTGGGGGGATTGAATAGCCGGCTGCTCCAAGCTTCTCTTTATCAGCACATTTAGAAGACAAAGGACGCTGGCGGAGAGGTGTGAAGGGATTTAAGAAGCAGTTTAAGGTGGGACGGAATTACAAGTTTTTTCGTAGGCTCTGGTAATTCTAGTGTTAACAAAGTCCTTGATTAGGTTCCTATACTCCTCTTCCTGCCCACTCCTGATGCAGCCCACGATAGCAGTGTCGTCAGCGAACTTTTTCACGTGGCAGGACTCTGAGTCGTATTAGAAGTCTGATGTATATAGGCTGAACGGGGCCGGAGAAAGTACAGTCCCCTGCAGCGCTCCTGTGTTGCTGACCACAATGTCAGACCTGCAGTTCTCGAGACGCACATATTGAAGTCTGTCTGTAAGATAGCACATATTGAAGTCTGCCACTAGGTATGAATCTACTCCCATCTCTGTCAGCTTGTCCCTAAGGAGCAGAGGTTGGATGGTGTTGAAGGCGCTAGAGAAGTCCAGAAACATAATTCTTACAGCACCACTGCCTCTGTCCAAGTGGGAGAGGGATCGGTGTAGCATGTAGATGATGGCATCCTCCACTCCCACCTTTTCCTGGTATGCAAACTGCAGAGGGTCAAGGGCGTTGGCGGACCTGTGGCCTCAGGTGGTGAAGCAGCAGCTGCTCCATGGTCTTCATCACATGTGACGTCAGAGCGACAGGCCAGCAGTCATTCAGCTCACTAGGATGTGATACCTTTGGGACTGGGGTAATGCAAGATGTTTTCCAAAGCCTTGGGACTCTCCCCTGTTCCAGGCTCAGGTTGAAGATACGCTGTAGAGGACTCCCCAGCTCCAACGTACAGGCCTTCATCAGTTGTGGCGATACTCTATCTGGACCCACTGCTTTGCTGGCATGAAGTCTCCTCAGCTCTCTGCTTACCTGTGCTGCTGTAATTGTGGGTGGGGGGAAACTCTCTCCTATGCTGGTATCAGCAGAAGGATGGGTGGAGGGTGCAGTACTCCGAGGTGAGAGTGGGTTAGGGTGGTCAAACCTGTCAAAGAAGTTGTTCTTTCAGAAGTTATTTACATACAGTATTATCAATGTGTACTATTATTGTAGAGTTACATTCAAGATAAAATTAGTTTTATATATCAAAACTGAAATTTGCTGGAATAATAAATATTAAGATCTTGTTTGTTAATATTTGGTTAAATCAGCAAAAAATGATGCCCATTCTGTTTGGCAGATATGTGCAAGTTCATTGTAGTTTCTTCTATGCTTTATGAGCCAGTTGTGTCAGTCTGATAAAGGGGTGTGTGGGAGTGTTCTGCAATGCATGTCTGTTGATTTCATTTTAAAACTGTATCACAGACTCTCGGCAGGGTTGAGGCTTCAGCTTTGAGCAACACAGGGATAGTCACGGTTTTATTGTAAAGGCACTTCAGTAATACTTTAGCTTTGTGTCCAGGATCTTTATCCTTCTGAAAGATTAATTTTCTCTTATGTTTCTTGTTTTTGTCAACTGAAAAAAAATCTTATTATTGTTCAAATTGTCTTCTACTTCAATTATTTGACCAGTCCCAATTGATGAGAAGCTCTCCCAAAGTAGGATGATGTCACCTCAGAACCTTTTCCTAAAAGTCAGCCTGCTACCTTTTATGGTTTGGGGGGAATTCGAGATGCTCTTAAGATGACTGAAACAATCTAGTTGTGCAAATAAATAAGAATAACTTTTTATTCCATCTAGATGCCTTTAAGGTCATAGATACTATGTGTTTCTGAGTTGTATAGGTCAAGCTCTTAATTGCTAGGCAGAAATAAACAAACCAGGGGTAATGTCAATAAAATCTGTCAATAAATACTCAATAAAGAGTTAGAATTCTGTGTCAGGAGACAAATACGAGCATTTACAAAAGGACTGAGCATTTCAATTAAGAAAAAAAAAGTCAGAATCTCCAGCACTTGTTATTTAGCACCACAGCTACCATGACACAAATTAGCTAACTACACATGCTGCTGCAGCATAGGAGAAGATAACTGTAAGAGCCTCATCTTTTAAGTTAACGGTAAATTTACCATTAAGTTTTTGCTTAATTGAATAGAATGTAACTTTCTTATCGATTATGGAAATTTCTGTTTTTGCCTCTATAAGCTAACAAGTTCATGGAGTATTTTTAATATTCAGCTATATTATTTAGATAAAAGACTGCTCTTAGATTATAGTTAGACAGTAGTGTTAATCACAAAAAATCACCAAATCATTTTTGCGGCACATATGCTTAGGTAAACATTTTTTTCCAAGCGCCCAACATGACATCACAGAGCTGTAGCAGCCATACGCCATGTTTTCCCATTTTTACTGTAAGATTGTTGCCAAATTGGCCATCACTATGTTGTAAGCACAAGAGGAAAAAAAACTCCATAAAAACTATAAATAAACCTGATGAAAAGTTATTATAATTTCACTAAACTAAATCACTATTATGAAGAAGAAAGATATTGCTGTTGTAGAGTACCAAATATTCTTGTTTAATCTGACAGGAGATGCTGTTATCATCTTTTAATTAATTGGACTGTGTCAGCCTTGGCTGGTGGTTACAAGGCAGACAATGACAAATCAAGTACCTGCACACTTAAGGATCTGCAGTGAAAATACTTTTTTGTTCCATTATAAATTAAACAAAATGTAATGACTACCATGAAATTGATTTTAGAAATGAGCAAAATCCAAATACATCTTGATTTATCTTTTCAGATTGTTGTCATTTTATGATACTTTCTTAACTTGGAAACCTCTGCTAAGTTTTCAGGAATGTGGTAGGTGTACAATAAAAGCAAGAAAACTACAAAGGGAACCATATGGGATGAATCTTTTATTTCCTGAATAATAAATTCATTTTTTTCTTGATACTGACAGTTTTAGCATCATGACATCTTGTCTTGGCAGATTGCTACTGTTTTTATTACCCTTCTTTCTACAAAAAGGCAAACAATCAGCATATGTCTGATATAAACATGCCTTTTTGATTTCTTCATTTTACATTATCCTTAATTGCTGGACTAGTAACTTAAGGGTATATTAACAGTGATAACCAGCAGAGGACAAGACTTAACACATACACATTGCTTTCATGTGTAAATTTAGAATGCTAAGCACATTGATTATATAAAACAAATTAAACACAATTCATATTTCTTCCGTAGCTTCTATTCCTCTGACACGTACATGGTGTCATCTGCACAATAAGCTGTCCCATAAACTATAAATTATATCCTGGACACAGAGTCACTGTTTTCTCCTTGATGTGCCCTTGTGTGTTGCTGTTAGCTACATGGCCGCTGTGCATATGAAACACGAGTTTCAAATATGCCTGTTAAAGACAGAGAGGCATTATGAACAAGAGGTTTAATTTTAAAACACTTTACAATTGCTTAAGGTTATGCAGAACACAATGTAAGCACTAAATAGGCAATTGGCACAAGTGAGAAGCTAGACTAGGAGGGACTTGTCAGTCTACATTATTAAGGTATAACAAACATATAAAGTCATTGCCTTAACCCAGTAGTAAGTAATTAACCATTTCATTTAAAAGCTATTTTTTGTACAGTTTCTAGTTACATTGAGAAAGCCAAAATTAGATGACAACCTTTTACATTTGACCACTGTTCTGTTATTCATTGAGAATGGGCTATTAAACAATTTATTCTTTCATTTTTTTATTTTATATAATACCGTTCACAGAACATATTTCAAAGTGCCAAACATTACCATCTGCCATGTTGTTCTTCTGCAGTGGTACTAGATAATGATATCTTCTACCTCTTAAAATATATTTGTTTATCATGTCATTTCAAGCTATTTGGGCAGAGTAACTCTGGATAAATGATTGTATGAATTAAAAAAAAAACACAAATTATTAATAATTAAAAAGGGAAACAAGGCAAACACTGTGGTGGGCTGGCACCCTGGGTTTGTGTCCTGCTTGTGCCCTGTGTTGGCTGGGATTGGCTCCGGTAGACCCCCGTGACCCTGTAGTTAGGATATAGCAGATTGGAATGTGGATGGATGGAACAAGGCAAACAGTATTGCTCATTGAGGAAAAAGTCTGTCTTAAATAAGAGCAGGTCTTCTGAATCTGCTAGAATTAGTTTGCAGCTTGGTCATCCTCTGGTAGCAGGTTGATTAAAAATATATCTTATATAACACAATACTGTGGCTGTCTGTTTGTCTGTCCAGGATTTTAAATCACCTGTAACTCACAAACCGTTTAAACTATTGATCTGAAATTTGGTACACATATACTATGTGACGTCTACTATCCCTTTTGGAGTGATGATTGACCTCCAGGGTTATTCCTCTTTTTATTTTTATTTTATTGTAGAATCAACTCTCAGTAGCGGCCAGCAGGGTGGCTGTGCAGCGCATGTGTTAGGATGCCGTTCGCATCCCTACCAACTTCGCCATCACTTCCCCTACTGCTTCATATATTAAATTATTCTGAAGACTTCAATCTGCCTCAGTTGCCAGCTTAAGTGAAAAATTAAGGAAAACATACTAAGTAATTGGAACACAAACACTGACTTAATCAGTTTTAACGCGAAAAGATGCTGACGAAAGAAGAGAAGGAACGGGCCTATAGGGTGGAGAAGAGAAGAGCTGTATTCACTGCAAGTTATTGTGCAGTGAGCCGTTACTGGTATTCAGGGGTGGACTGGCCATTAGGGCATTTGGGCAATGCCCGGTGGGCCTTGGACTCTGGTCTGGTCATGGGCCAGCTGTTTCATGAAATTAATTTTATGTACTGGTAACTGACATTAAAATTAATTTTCTAAACTACTAACCTACTACATATTATCTGTCTGGTACTGCGATTTATATAGTCCTATATAATATACCATGTTATGTCATCAAGTTGTTTTAGTTATCAGAACACAACGTTGCAGTAAAAAATTTGGTCAAAACTGCCTTTTGCCAATTTCTGTTTCGATACCGCTACAGTTCGATTAGCATATACATTATTGCAATTTATTTTATCTCATATCTAGTATTTAAATTCTTCGGTACTAATAATTAGTTTAGATTATGTATTTTATTGTTCTCTGGTTGTTGGCGTGAGCAATAATTAGTGCTGCGATTATTAGTGTGATGAAATAAAGTTATAAAGTGCCGGATAGGAATTTTTCATATTAGGACGGAACATTTATAGTTTATCGTTAAGTTATTGGAACATTTCAATCATGTGAGGTTTTCATTATAACCTTGGTTATAATTTATTCAATTGTAAATGAGCAGATTGATAATTGAGTAGAGTTCATATCATAGGCTCACAGTAAGTAGTGAGCCATGTACTCATCACGAATTTGATGAAAATTACAATGAATAATGTGCCAAGTGGTCAACCTCATCACCTCACTCGTTGAAGGATGCCCGGGCCGGTTTTGAGACCCAGTCCGCTCCTGCTGATATATATAAATTTAGTGAAAATGTAAACACAACTCAAGGGAGAAACAAAACTGTTGAAATAGTTTGTCCTAACCTAAAACTAGAAGAAGACTTAATAATGAAATTTTGAAAAAATATTAAGGCATAATTTATGAAAATTTGCTGAAATAGTGACTCAAGCAGAACCAATGCCAAACAGCTACAATTGCAAGAAAAGCTTGTGAACCCTTTGGAATTATCTGAATATCTGCATTAATTACTTGATTAAATGTTGACTAATCTTCAACTTCAAGTCAAAACAATAGACACATTCAATCTACTTTAACTAATAGCACACAAATAGTTGTACTGCTTTGTGTCAATTGTGAACAAATTGTTTAAAAATTCACACTCAAATTCGGAAAATGATGCAAACCTCAATTGGGTGTCCTGCAAAGATAATGGCAAGAGTGAGCAAGCTATTCTTAAGGAGGTGATAAAGAACAAGTGTTGATCGGCAAAATTCGGTAAAGCATTTTTTCCCAGTGAATATGCTGTGTTGGCCAGTAACCTTGTGTGTTTACTATTTTCCTGGAAATTTGTTGTGGGTCCAACTAAGATGAACAGTGTTTTCCAAGCACTCTATGATGCATTGCGAGGCCACCATGACATCACAGAGTTGTAGCAGACATGTGCAGAAACTTCACACATGCCTACTGTAAGATCGTTGCTGATGTGGCCATAACAGGTTTGCAAGCATAAGAAGAAAAATAAATGCTTTTAATTACTGAGATGCACTGACCCCCACATTCCCCTTCCACAGAAATGCTTGACAGTGTTGTGCGGTATATCCTGGTCTCTTACTGCACTAATCTCTTCCACTACCAGGGCTCTTCGATTGTTGTATGTGAGTTGTCAGTAAACTTAAAAGGTAAAAATGGGCCCTGAAGCCGCAAAGGTTGAGAAATTCAGTCAGATTTACATCCTGCATGTGTTTAAAAATCTAAACAAAAAACTTACAGTATTATGAGTATTGTCACTGGTTAAATAACACTGATCCCTGTGCACATACACTGTATTGCTAATTATACATGCAAAACACAGGACACACTGTAAAATAATAAAACAAAAGACCTTTGACTATTTACAAGAGGTTTTATTTTTCTTGATAGAAGAAGAAAGAGTAAAGCATCTGCACAGATATCATGGGAAAGAAAAAAGATGTTCCTGCTGTGACTGGAGAAGCAACTACAAATAATGGGACAAGACAGTCCCTATTGGCATGACCAATGTGTGCCCCAAGATTGAAACCCTGTTAGCTCATTAATCTTACTAGTTATTGGCTGCTTGTTGTGTTTTGTTTGTAGTTATCATTCCGTCTTTTATTGTTTGAGGAACGGTGGCGCAGTGGCTAGCACTGCTACCTCACAGCTCAGATCACATATTTGGGCACAATAATTGGTTCAACATAGTTGGCAAACTTTTTCCTCCCCAACAGGGATACTTAAAAAAATTACTGCTCCATTATAATCCAATCAAAACTAGTTCAGCCTTTCCCTGTTAACTTCAAAGCAATTAAGATAAAGCAAATTCATTCAGTACTTCAAAGAATCTTAGGGTAACCGTAACTCTGGAACTTTGCCAAAGTCTAATTTACAATACTACTGTCAAAGAATTGCAAATGTATCGCTTGGGAAACAAATGATTAACTGCTAAGAATTTGGGGAGATTGAAAATCGGAAAAATATTTCTTGCACAAGAATCCATGTTTTACTTTCCAGACCGTGAGATTTGCTCTTTCTTTAGGTATGCCACAAAAATCGGTTATGGTTATATCGTGAATGGGAACTATGCTTGTTCTTTATATAACTTGCTAAGTACCGTGTTACTTTTTTCACCAAATTTAGCTAATTTGCCCTTCATGACAAGCCCAGTGTAGACATGCCTTAGAGACTGCAGTGTGCCTTTTTTCTCCAAATAAATGGAATGAAGAATCTGCCTAAGACTGCATTTTCACATAAATTTGGGGTCATCAGCTCACAAAGCCTTTGACTTTCAGATTAATGATACCCTATCTTTTGTTTCAAAAGTGTACAGAGATACTGTGTCCAAAAAAAGGACATTCTAGTCTTTTACTTTTGACATGGCTGAAATCACCCTTCAGCAGGCTTGACTCTACTGACATCATGTAGAGTTTTGAAGTTTGTACACTAACCCTCAGTTGTTACTTGCCTAATATCAGCCTACAAGGATGGATACTGCTCTCTTGAGTTTACTCCCAGAGTATCTGTAAGGCTCCTTTAATTGTATTTAATCAGCTTTTAAAAACTCTCCTTATCTCTCTTGCAGTTTCATCAGTTAAACCTTTATTTATGTACTCTAATTTCACCTTTCTTTAGCAGTGAATATTGATTCTACAACATTGTCCCCTAATTGTCAATCTATCCTTTCTTGTTTTCTTGTAAATTTTCATGTGCAAAATAATCTTGGATTGTATCTTGTGTTAGATGTTGCTCTTAATTGCTTTGTAAAGCAGGTTGTGATGGTGTGCTGTGGAAGGCCCTGGTATAAAAGACAAGATCGATTGTTTAGACATGATGATGAGCAGCAACTTTTTTTTTTTTAAATACCCATCCACTCAGAAATATACATTTTTAGGCGATATTAAGTAGCACGTCATTAAAGTGTATTTGAAAGGTTTTATCTTTCAGTAATACTAATGACTTTCCTAAAGTGGTTCACAGTGTTAATTAGGCAGGTGTGCAGATTTTAAATGATTGTTAACTATTACAAATAATACAATTATTACACAATTGCTCTCTAATTACTCTCTGCAACCCCATCCCTGCTTCTGTTGCTCCTATGATGGATGCTTCTGGGTCATTCTCAATTTATCAAGGAGGTTTTAGACCATCCATTTAATCAGTGGATATTTTCCTATGCCAACGGTCATTTGTTACATGAGTAAACAGAGGGACTTTTATTTAATTGAGTGCTGAAGAATGTGAGAGTACACTAAAAGAGGAAAGATATTTTAATATAAGGACTTATACAGCGATGTCTGGGTGTTTGCATGAGTTCATTGCTTCCCCTGTGATAAACAAGGATAGTAAAGGAAGCATTGCCCATATATTTCTCACATTAAACAGAACAAATATGTATTTGTGGACGCACATACAAAGAAGATGTGAAGGAAGTTACTCTGATAGTAATTTTTCTTTTTGCTAAGTTTTAATACTGATTTTAATACTCATTGATATTCACACACTCTATATGCATCACTGTGTAACAGAGTGTTCAATATGTCAGTGTTTGCTCTCTGACTTCACTCAAGTACACTTGCTACTGTATTTTAAGAAAATTAGGCAAGCATGATGTGTGTAAGTAAGTAATGTAAAAATTAGGCTATGTTTATCTTTGAATGTTAACTAACCTGTTTGGCATTAACCCTGAGCGTGACTCGGGCTCAGAATTCTACGTAAGTACGGTTAAGCCTGAGTCAGTCTTGAGGTGTACTGATTTGCTTTATAGTTTTAAGCCTGAATAACTATCTCGGCAGTATTCTGCTGTCATGTAGTGAATGAAATAGTATTATGCTGCAAAAAATCATGAATATTTCTACGCATTCTGCTACTTTATGGTAACTGTGATATTTCATTAATGTTATTCAGTGGGATAAAGCCTTCAACCAAAAACACAATGACAACAAAAGGCAGTAAAGCCCATTTTATAACAAACTAAAACATTGCTCAAATCAAGCAATAGTGATGACGATATGAATTGGTCATCAGACATTGACATGGTGTAGGCTTCATACTACTGCTGACAATATTGCACATCCTCGTATATTTATAAGTAACCTCAGTCTAAAGTCCATTGATTATGATTATCTGAACAATTTGTCAATGATAGTCTGGTGTTGAAAATTGTTGTAGAAACAAAGTGCTATGCTGAGCAGTTGGAAAATTCACAGTTAGCAGTTAGCTTTTCACAGTCACTAGCAGCCTGTTGCCACAGAAAATGTGTTGTTGTTTTTCATTCTCCTGATACTGTAGGGAATAGTACTAAGAGAGATGGTACTGGTCCACAAACCAGTTGTTAGGATGCATTTTTTCAGCAAAGTTATAAGGATGACTATGATGAAGCTGATCACCCAGCATCTAAACTGTACAAACTATGGAATGACAGGTGATCATCACCTGCAGTATTACAAAAAAATCTGTTGACATCTTTCCAACTGAGGCTATATTGACATGTTTTCATGTTTCTGTCACATGTAATAACATTTTTATTGTTGAAAACAAATTCAATGCTTTTTGCTCATTTTTTCAGTGGTAAGCATAACGCTAAAGGGGCTAAAAATTTATTTTTTGTGACATGATTTTGTCTTTCTTTAGTCAATCCAGCTACTGAATTGTCTGAACTGTTGTGGAAGGAACAAGTCCATTTCAAGTCAGACCAATACAAACATAGGCCAAGTTAGTATTTCGATTAACCACTTTAATACCTTGAGTGTGCAGTAGTGAGGTCCATGCCTTTGGAGACTTAAAACTTCATGACAACAAAAATTATATGTTGGCCTTTGCATTTTTACTTATCATGCTGGGACTTGGGTCAATGCTTGGATGGGTCTTTTCAACCTACAAGTGGCACCTTAGAATGAACTTTATTTTAGCTCTATTTTAGACAGTGGCTTACACTTTGTAGACTGTCCCCACTCATGAAATGTTAATCACAGCCGTGTCGAGAAAATAGCCCCAGCAGGACTGCAAAGTGAGAACCTGTCACTCCTCCATTCTTGTGGGGAGAAAAAGTATACAGTAATCCCTCGCTATATCGCGCTTTGACTTTCGCGGTTTCGCTCTATCGCGGATTTTATATGAAAGCATAACTAAATATATAACGCGGAGTTTTCGCTGCTTCGCGGGTTCTGCGGACAACGTGTCTTTTTACTTCCTGTACATGCTTCCTCAGTTGGTTTGCCCAGTTGATTTCATACAAGGGACGCTATTGGCGGATGACTGAGAAGCTAACCAATCAGAGCACGCAGTTAAGTTCCTGCCTGCTGAATGCAGTGTTAACCAGGAAGTCTCGTCTCGCTCATTCAGCATCAACGTGTTTCGCTGTGTAAAGAGTAGTGCTCTTTTGTGTTTATCTTTGTGCGTAGTCAAGCCCTTCATTATGGCTCCAAAACGATCTGCTACTGCTTCAGGGGCCGTGCCCAAGCGCAAACGGAAGATGTTAATGATTGCCGAAAAGGTAAACGTTTTGGATTTGTTGAAGGCTACGCTTCTTTTATTTAAAAGTAGGAAAGGAATATAAGATCTACGGCCGCAGTGTCCTTTTAACCAGGGTGCAAAACGAGTTGTAAGTGGATGTAATAAGGCAGTAGTCCGGATGGAATCTGCTTTAGGGATTTGCATTGAAGACTGCCAGAAGAAGAACAACGGCAGTGCTACACAATCGCCTGAAGTGGCTCCTTTAAGGGCTGTAACGCTCTCCTTTGTTGTGCAGTAAAATAAAACTCATTGTTATCGGACAAGTCATCGTGTCATTGTTGGTGAGTAACCATAATTAATTTTCTACTTACAGTACTTAGTACATGTACGTGCGTTTAGTGTCACTGTACACACATTTACTGTATACTATTTTTATTGTATTGTACGTATTTATTGCTGGTGGCATGTCTATCGTAATGGCTGTAACATATGTGCTATCGGAGACACTCAATATCTTTAAAATAATATTTAGGTTTTACTGTATATAAACAGGGGCGGCACGGTGGCGCAGTGGTAGCGCTGCTGCCTCGCAGTTAGGAGACCCGGGTTCGCTTCCCGGGACCTCCCTGCGTGGAGTTTGCATGTTCTCCCCGTGTCTGCGTGGGTTTCCTCCGGGCACTCCGGTTTCTTCCCACAATCCAAAGACATGCAGGTTACGTGGATTGGCGATTCTAAATTGGCCCTAGTGTGTGCTTGGTGTGTTTGTGTGTGTCCTGCGGTGGGTTGGCACCCTGCCCAGGATTGGTTCCTGCCTTGTGCCCTGTGTTGGCTGGGATTGGCTCCAGCAGACCCCCGTGACCCTGTATTCGGATTCAGCGGGTTAGAAAATGGATGGATGGATGTATATAAACAGTGTGTTTATATACATAATTTCAATGAATCTTACCTAATATCTAAGAGAATACAAATGGATTATGCTGTATAACTCTGCGGGGAATATTTATAAACAGTGTGGGAGAGTTTATAAGGGCTTAAAATATATAAAAATAACCATAGAAACATATGACATAAACATAATTTTCATTGATTTTCACCTATCGCGGGGGGGTCTGGAACGCAACCCCCGCGATCGAGGAGGGATTACTGTACATAAACGTTTATATTGGGAAGTATGTAGGGTGTACTATATGGGGAGATGATAATAGCATTTTAAGTTCTTCCTGTGAATCTTTAATAAAATATAATTCTCAGAGCAAAAACAGACACTCACTTTGCCCTCTGATTTTAAAAGGGCTACCCCAATATTTATATTAGTACTTACTGTATGTATATACTTTATACAAACAATATTAGTGCAAATTTAGTGCTCAGCTATGGAAGAACTTTAAAGTAAGTATGTTAAAAATAAGACTAGTTTAGTTAAAAAGTTTTTAGGTTGTAAATGTTTCATTTGCAATACAATTTCTTTAATAGGGAACAGCTGTAGTACTTTAATTTATTACTGTATGGCTTTGAAAAATTGCCAGTCCCAGCTGAAAGTCCTGGATGACGTTCTTTGCTTTTAGTTGACCTACTAGCTTTATTTAACTATTAATTTATATCCTTTTCATATTTTCTTTTTGAGAAAGCCAGTAAAGTTCTACCAATGAAGTGGGAAGATACTGGATATCCAAAGTCTTTATTAACATTTAACAGCAGAAAAGTCTTAATCCACCTATCCAGGTAACTACTGTGCTCAAAATGTTTACAGCATTTATTTTTATCTGGGAGTTATGATGCAGCATATTATGGGTCTGTGGTGGTATTTAGTTTTTATTAAAACAGAGCGGCCTGTGGCTGTATGTTGCTCCGCTGTGAAACTGTGTGGCCCCACAGTATTCAATGGGGGAAGTGAGCTGATTACTTATTATGTGTAGACACGATTGGTTCGGCTGTTCCCCCTTGACATTCTGTGAGTCATTAGGAAGCTCACAGACTACAAAAGGAGCCTGAGAAAAGAGCAAGGGGGTAACCGAAAAGAATGATGTTGCAGCAAAAAGGCATGGCCAAGCAGTGATGCCATATGGGTAGGGTCTGTCCTTATGAGGACAGGGCAGGGCATCCAAGATTTCCAGGGATGCCAAGGGATGGTGGTGGGAGAAGGAAGCAGGGCTCATGGGGTCCTTGTGGATGCCAAGGAATGACGGCAAAGACATGGGAACATAAAAGAGTTGGCAGTTTTTGCAAGGGAGTATCTATTGCAGTTGAGAAGACCTCAAAAGATGAGCTCCAGAGGTGCAGAAATGGATGGATCCACTGAGGCTCATAATTGTTTTTTTAACAGAGTTGTAATCATTCTTTGGGATTATTTACTGGATTTTTAACCTCCACGTGTGTTTTAATGGATTCATTATTTGAAGATGAGCTGCACTGCAGTTTTGTATGTTGTGGTTTGTTTTAAAAAAAAAAAAACTGAACACTTTTTATACCAGCTTTTTCTGGTTTGAGTCCTCATTGCACTGGTTTATGTCTGGTATCATGACTATCGATGGCCCTGGGTTCACAAGGATACCATCTGCAGGTAACTTGAGCATCACAAAGTCTTTTTCTGCATTTAGTTGACCTATTAGCCTTATTCAACCATTAGCTTCTCTTTGAGAAAGCTAGTAAAGTTCTTCATATGAAGTTGGATGACACTTTGTAGGCAAAGTCTTTATTGATATTTAACAGCGGAAAGGTTTTTATCCATCTGTTCAAGTAAGTACTGCACTCAAAATGAAGACAGCATTTATTTTTGTCTGGGAGGCTTTTCTCTGTTTTTGTATATGGATATGAAGATACCAGGCATGTCTGTGATCTTGAGAAAGCTGACAAGGTACTGACTTGAAATGAAACTCTCTGAATGCAGATTGTGTTCCTTGTCAATTTTTTTTAACATTGGTTTTACCATAGCTAGGACACCTGGGGCCTCATGCATAACGCCGTGTGTAGAATATGCACTATAACATGACGTAAGTACAAAAGCCGAAATGTCCTTACGCACAGAAAAATCCAGATGCAGGAATCTGTGCGTACTCCAACTTCCACATTCTTCCGCTACATAATTCCCGGTCAGCGTGAAAAGTAACGCTTGTGCACACGCCTTATGTAACGCCCCAACTCCTCCCAGAATTACACCTCTTTGAATATGCAAATCAATATAAATCGCCCTTAAGCTCAGCCTTCTGTGAAAAGACAATGGGAAAAGCACGGGGGGAATACCAAGTAGAGGTAAAGGAAAAACATACTATTTCTTTAATTAAACCGCGGTATAATCAACAAAAGGAAGTTGATCGAGTGACATAGCGTGTTGGAGAAACTTGAAAGCTCAGATATCAAAGTCGCCATGAACAAGCGAGTCATAGCCCACCGTCTGAGTGTCATATGAAAGCTTATTTGGGTACAGAGAAAAAAAAAGGCACACAGTGGGGAAAAAAGCATGAAATGTCAACTTCAATCTTGAAATTTCCACTTTAATCATGTAGATTGTTTTGTCATTAAAGTAGAACATCATAAACGTCATCTTAAAATCGTTTAATTAACCAGTTTCTCAAATCACATCGTAATTAAAGTAGCACGTTAAATGCTTTGTTTTGTATGTGATCTTCTATGTGTTCTATGTGTGTGAATCACTACTTGCTTCTTAAACCAGCTCTCTTCCTCCAACTGGACACAGAATCCATTACATTCGTGATATTACAGCTCTCTGAATAACTAAAATACTGAGATATATACGTAATATAATTTTCATAAAGATAGGAGTTAAAGCACGTTATTAAACATGGGTTTCATGAAATTATTTATTGCAGCAGTACACATGGGTGGCTCTAGGCTTGTGGCGGCCCTGGGCAGAGAAAGAATTGGTGGCTCGCCGCCAATGTCAATATGGTATCTTATGCACGGTGGATGGCCACGTCCGTTGCAGATACTGCATAGCCGCCTCGTGTTCATGACACAAGCGTTTCACTTTTGTCGAAATCTGCGTTTTTAGCTGTGTCGTTATTTTCTCTTTCTGTTTTCTATTCAATATATATTGGCGTGGCCGCGCCTGCAGTCCTTGCTTTTCTTTCTCCAAGTAACCAATCGCCACACAATCAGCTCTGTAATAGATGTTAAGCCATCTGTAAGCTTAGAGCACTGATTCTTCAAAACGTTTAAGGAACATTGAACTATCTTCGTAGTATATGTTTAATTATTCTATCCTTCACGCCAGTCCCAGTGAAGAATATAGACTATTTAAATGAAGTTAAAGTTTTACCTGTATAATATAATAAACATATTTTGCTGCATTTCATCTTAAAAATCATCATATATAAATACGTGCTTTATAAAGTGGCTCAGGTTGTGCAATATAATAACTGTAGTGCAAGTTTACAGTGAGGTAATTGTACTTATAAGTACAAACAGTTCTACAAGGAGCAATTGATTGAATGCGTTTATAGTTCTTGGGATGAAACTGTTTCTGAACTGCGAGGTCCGTACAGGAAAGGCTTTGAAAAGTTTTGCTGTGGCCGAGACAGTGTGTGCTTAATGCCGTATACCGATAATTCTCTTTCCGATTAGCTGCTGCTGTGATTCATACTCAGCTACAGTGATAAAAATACTCCGAGTGGTGTAGTGAGAGTAATATGGAAAAAGATGATCCGCTGTGGCAACTACTAATGAGAGCAGCTGAAAGAAGAAGAAGGAGAAGTGAGAGTAACAACGCTAAAGCAGTTATGGTATTTGGAATACTATGGCTCTTCCCTGAACTATTATATTGTTACAAGTTAATTACAATCAGATGCATTGCACTAATAAACAATATGCGGTTAGATTCAGTGTATTTATAAAACCGTGTCAGGAAAATAAGGAGTAACCACACAGGAACAGTAGCATTGCTTTGACGCTGGGTGCTGCCAGTCTGCAAAACCAAGCGGAGAACTTGCGTACGACAAGGTATGAGGTACCGTGTAAAAGTGTGTGGGTTTATGCCAAGTGTAGGTTTTATACATCGCGATTTGAACGTGGAAAAGTTCTTACGCAACATTTCTGTGTGTACGCACCGTTTATACATGAGGCCCCTGCACTTTTTGTCACAAGAACAATGCTGGAGCAGTTAGTATGAGTAAACTGACTTTCAATCAAATTAACTTTCCTTCGTACTTTCTGGGGTCCATAGATGAAAATGGTCATCTAGTAAATTATGTCTATGCACTTGTGAGATCTGACTGAAGATAGACTAGAGAATTGTTTTATACAGCATTTAGGATAGTTGCTGATTTCAAGATTTGAGACATAGTTTATGATGAGGCACCAAAATAACTATTAGTGCTATTCCTTCAGTAATATAGACTGACATCATTTACAGGTTCAGATATCCAGATGATGTATAGTTGATTTTTTTAAATTCTAAATAATTCAGAAAATACAGTACATGTGGTGTATTGGCATCCAGCTTTTCCTGGGGTTTGCACTTACATATGGCATATACAGGTATTCTGTGTTAACTGTTTTTTTGTTTCAGAGATGGGTGCTGCTGAGTTTACGTTTAGTACATTCTGTGATGGCTTTAATATCCTTGCTTCCTATGATGGCAACTGTCCAATTAGGTTCTTGTGAATGGGGTACAGCATGTGCAGAAAATGAACAGAATTCATACAGCATATGAAAGAAGGATAGATTAAAAGTAAGACAACAAGCTGCAGAAAGTATTGTATGCACAGTGGAAGCAAATTTAAAAACAGTAAGTTACCAAAGAGAGAAACAATACTAAAGAACATAATGTAAGAGTAAGTTAAAGAAAGGTCAAGAATAATGTGCAAGAAGAGAAATGGCATCTGAATGTAGACTTGTAAGTTTTCTGTCACATTGTGTCTTCGGTGCATTTTAATGCTGCACATCTTCTCTCAAAAACACTAGCACTGAGTACTTTCAGCCAACAAATTATTCAGCAGAATTGTGTTGTGAAATGCTACTGGGGCTCCTTTATACCAAAAGCAGTAAGCCTGCTTAATGCCTCACTGTGACTGAGATTGCCAAGTCAGAAGTTTTCTTTGTTGTTAACTTTCTTCTTTGTTCATACCACAGTGTGCATATTTATTTATTTACTTATCTACCTATTTATATATTCATTTGTTTAAAGAGCTCCTGTAAAAAGCCAAATGTCTCCCTAGGGGCAAGTAAAGTTTTATCTGTCTAACTTCACAATTCCAAATTATGTGTAAACTTCCTGAAAAAGTATTTAATCAATTCTAGAGTCAAAATGCAGTGCTGCCAATTAAAAAAATGCTATTTATTTTCTGCTGTCTGTCTGGTTTGCTTGTGTGGGTATTAATATAGCCTATAATGCCTGTGATTGACAGTGGCACCCGGGAAGGCGGTATATCCGTTTTCTTTTTTCTGGTGGAATTTGCATAAATCACACCATTTTTCAAAAGGAGAGGGGAACAGCCATCGAGGAACAAAAGACGGATAAGACCTATCTAAACTGATCAGCATCGACCCGGGCCAAGGGAAATGGTTCTGCAGCTTCAAAGACCTGTCTATATAGGAAGAGGTCAGTGATTTGCTCTAGGAACATGCATTTTTGCATTCCATTATATCTAACGGACTCAGGTGGTCTCATGAAGTCCTTTTATTTTTACAATGGCGCAGTCTGAGAAACATTTTACAGTTAAGATTTACAATTCTTTCACCTGCTGTTAACG
Organism: Polypterus senegalus; assembly: GCF_016835505.1. Lineage (NCBI taxonomy): Eukaryota > Metazoa > Chordata > Cladistia > Polypteriformes > Polypteridae > Polypterus > Polypterus senegalus. The sequence continues at coordinate 68,792,739 of NC_053167.1, forward strand.
GTTGGCTAGCACTTTAGATTTGTGTGTGAACTTTAGAAGGAGGCTGGGAGTGTGATTTTTCCACCGTATATGTATTTTTATTTACACGTATAGGGATTATTTTGGGTTGGTGGTGGGGATGGTTGCTGTTTTTCATCTTCTTGACTTTCTTTTTTTTGTATATTTCTCATTGCTTATGGATGTTGCCTTATAGCTATTTTTTATACTGTATACAGTATATTCATTCGTCTGTTTGAGCTGATCATTTCAAAAGGGGCATATGGCAGGGTGCTGCAGGGTGCCATATTGGCCTAATCTGTTTATTAACAGCCTTAAGTTTACAAAAGGTGTGCAGTAGCGATCAGCCCGTTTCAGTATGTCAGGGCAGATTTGTTACAAACATTCATCACATAGTAATGGCAATGGAACACAGGCTATGGCTATGACAAATCTTGATTAAAAGTTCTTTGTTTTATTCTACTATTGTAGATATGCTCACTTGAGAAATAAAACATGTTGAAAAAACAAACTAGCAGAAAAACACACTTGAAATGTTAACATAATACATATAAGCTCTAAAGAACCATTTGCATTTAAATACTTTAAAGAAAAACTATTTTCAAAAAAGTCACTATTTCATTGACCCTTTAAGGCAGAACATTTAATGTAGCTTTCAAATGCTTTCCCTCATTAGCCTGATTCACACTATAGGATTTTTCTTTTAATAGAAGAAAATAGCAATTTAAATATGACTGTGTATTAGCAGTAATAATGTGTCAGATTTTTCATTTTTAATCAGTGTACATAATTAAAAGCAATGTTACACAACAAATATCTGTTGAAAGTTAAATCATAAATTAGACTTGCTAATTCTAACTCCAGGACAGCGTAGATTTAGATTGACGTTTTATTTCTCTCATTGCACACTAATAGGATCTTGAGCATCTCTGAGTCAAATGGTAAATAAGCCCACACACAAATTCTTTAACACAGTACATAGGTAAGAGTTTTCTGTAGCTGAAGAAAATGATATATACCACATCAGTTGCCGGCAGGATGCCTCAGATACACACGCATGCACAATTTTTCCCTACAGATTAGATATGTATTTCTTGGTGGGGTTATCTCATTTAGAAAATATTTACCAGATAAATTGGTCTTGCAGAAAACTGGCCAAAAATATCTTCAAAGATCAGCACAGCAGAGCATGATCCAGACAAAATCATCTATCATATTTACTCGAGTCCCTTGAGTGGTTCAGAGTGTGCCCTCATTCTGTGCTGCTTCTATATTTTAGCTTCCCTGAAAAAGCCTGTTTATATCAGGTCCCTTTTTTCTATATGATTTATAAATAGCATATCCATTTATTTACTAAGCCTGTTTAATTAAAATTTTACGTTATTGGAGGCTGGAGCCTATTCTGGCAGCTGCTGGGTAGAAAGCCAGTTACCATCTCTAGACAGGTAAAACATGATGGAAAAAATATTAAAAGACTAAGTTTAAAAATGTCTGCAGAATGATTTGGAAATTTAAAAAAAGTGCAATTGTATTTTCTGTCTTTAAAACCTAACAAATGATTGATTAGAGGAAGTGTTAAAGTTCCAGACGCACTCCGGTGAAAAAAGGAAAATCATTATTCTTCGCAGTTATGTAAGTATAAATTGAAGTATTTTTTGTTGCCTTTCTATAATGACATTCTTCTATAGGCCCTGCCTTGATCGCTTCATTCACTTTTCACAAGCTCTTCATTTAATGAGGTATCACATACACATAAATTCATACCTCAAAACACTTAATAAGCCCATAATTGCCTATTTACCACTAACATGTGGCAGTTTGCAAATCTAATTAATGGCATCAAGAGTGACATATGAGTTCAAGCCTTCCAAACAGCAGTTTCTACAGACTTCTGTAATGAACAGCATGTTGCCCGTACCTAACAATAATCTGGATAATAACACACATTTTGCAGTGTTTGAGCTTGCTTTTTTAGGTCATATGAGATCACTTGGCATTTTATCATTTTAGTTTTTTGTCATCTCTGTGTTTCTGAATTAAAATCAGTAAAAAATTATAAACATTATCTATGGTTGCATTTTTGAGTCACTGCACAGAACAGAAGGCTACATTTCTGTTGACAGGGTGATAGTTTGGGAGTACTGACCATTTAATTTGAAACAGAATTTATGTGATTTAGCCAAAGTTCACAGTGCAGCAAATAGTTTGACTCTGGTAAAGGAACTAGTGTAGAAAAGTGGGAGGGTGCATCTTATTATATAATGGCTTATTATTTATATAATGGTTTCAGTTAAGGCCAGACGTTTGTCTCATAACTGCAGAGTCCTGGATTTGTATACACTGTCTTCCTGGTGTTTGCATTTTATCTCACTGTGGGGGTTTTCTCCCATCCCTCAAAGCTGTGCATGTTATTTTTTGATGACTCAATATTGACCCTATATATGTTGTAAATGAGTGTACTCTGGATTATCACCCCATCCTGTGTTTCTAGCTTGCAGTCAATACTGCTGGGATAGGTTTTGACCTCTGCCTCTTCACATTTTGCCTTTTTTATTGGCAGCAATGAGGGTTCATTGCCACCATGTGACCCCATAAGTTGTACTATAAGACATCATCTTCAGAACGGTATTGAAGATTTTTGTGGTATTAGTTAGTACAGAAGGATTTTCAGATAGTCTGGCTTTTAGAGAGACTGGGCGTGTTTGAAGACTTAGTTATTGTGTTACTTACAATCTCCTGGTTTTGACCTTTGCACGTTATTTTGAATATGCCTATTTTCTTTTCATCTCCTGCTCTGTTTCAATAATTCATTCTGCCTTTTTACAACCATGACAGAACAGTACTATGTTAAGACAGATAAAATGAGAAGTGCTGACCTAGATTCTGAGTTCACATTGTGTAAGATGTCACAAACAGAATAAGGAATTAGGGGCGATGAAACGTCCAGATGACCAGGTCTCCTGGTAAAGAGAACATGAGATATAACACATGGATGCAGTCCCAAGGCATCTTTAAAATATGGATTGTGAGTTGTTAAAAGGAAGATGTGACTTCTTATAGGTATACATTGACCACATTACCAGGGCTGCAGGTCTGCATACATTACATGAAAAAGTAAGGGCAATAGTCGAGACACCTGAGATCATTTGGAGACCTGATTAATTACTATGGCTGATTCATACTTAATTTGGCACCCACTCTGGATCCATTGAATATGTTGATGAGTAATGAAACATATTGAAGTTGGTTGGAAAAATGTGAGTCAGCATTTAGAAAGGCAAAAGAAGAGCTTATGTTACACTATTTGATGACTCACTATGATCATCAGCTCAGTGTTCAACTGGGACATCATTTGTAATGTGCTACCTAATGGAAAGGAAATGCCAATAGCTTTTTCTTCATGGAGACCAGCAGGGATGAACAACTTTACACAAAGACTAACCATAAAACTTTGGCAGCTGTGTTAATATACACAGTATATGGCCAGAAGTCCCCACTTTCCATTATTTTTATTTCTCAGAAATAACACCCCAGCAGGAAGAATGCAAATACGTCCCCTTTTGCTCTACACACACAACTACACAATATAATACAGAAAGACAATTCACTGTAGAAATTCACAGTCACTTGACTTATAGTAAATGTGGAGCATTATGACAGACTACCATATACAGGTATACTCATGTATAAGTCGGGACTTGAAACCCAAAAAATCGGTCATAAAATCAGACCCTGACTTATATGCCCGTTCAAAAATACGACACATAATTTTATTTTTTTTACATCTTCTTCCTTTTTCCATTCTGGCATCAGTTTCTCAGACACATCGAATTTTGTTGCAGCAGCTCAGCTACAAATTTCTTTCGCCACTTCAAAGATTTTTAATTTAAAAATAGCTTCATATTTTCTTCTAATCGAATGCTCCATCGTAAATAAGGGATGCTCTTACCATGAAGGTATATGAGGGTGTGGGATAAAAAAACACAAAAGAGTGCAAACATCGCTTCGGTATAGTTTGGGTATTATCATGTGGTCACGTACGCACAATACATAGAAAAAAAGGCAGTGTGCTCTGTGGTTACTCTCTCAGGTGGGAGTTAGCATATCATAATCTCTTGGACCAATAAGCATCAGTTTTCTGCATTTGACTTATACGATCGACATAAAATACCAGAAATTAAACGTGAGTATATATGGTAGATAACTTAGAGGTGCTCAGTCACCAGCAAATGGAAACAGTACCATTCTGCTCCACTGAAATTTGACAGAAGACACTGGCTGATCTGATATTGTCAAAAGTATAGGAAAGGACAAAAGGCAACAGATTTTGGTAAAAATGTCACACTTTCATAATAGGTGGCTATAATAACAGTAATGTTATTTAATATCTAGCATTAGAGTTATTGTTCCACATAAGCTATGCAAAAGTGTGCTCACATTTCTATACACTAACAAACACCTCTCCACTCTGGGTCTGATCAAGTAAACCATGACAATGGATACATGTAAATTTTGATGGGACAAGCAAGAGAAAATGTGCTTATGGTTGTTGTTATCATTTGAAATGGTCAGAAGTGCAGCTCAACAACCACAGAGAAGACCATTCAAGTGCTAAAAAACATTTCTTATCTTTTCGGGATACCTTAAATTCATGTTTGTGATAGTGGACCACAATTCACAACAGAACAATCTATCACATTTCTGAAGGCAAACCATGTTAGACACATAAGCTCAGCTTACTTCTATCCCACTGCTTTTGGCCAAGCCAAGAATTTCTACAAACTCTTAGGCAAGCACTAAAGTTCTCTAAAGTCCTGACCACTATTTAGCAACATCTGGCTACGTTTCTGTTAACATACTGCAGCAACCCACTTCTTACAACAAAAGAAACTTAGCAATGCTTTTATGTTATCAATTATGTACTAGTTTTGATGCTTTGAAACCCAATTTGAAATATACTGTACATCACAGAAAGGACTCTGAAATCCTTTGCAGAGACTGAGGATCCAAGTATAGAAAATATTTTTTTCTTTGCCATATTCTGTAGCTGCTTGTGACAATAGGAGGAGAGAGACACAGAAAAATATTGATGCCAGGAGTAATAACTTCTCAAAATGGACCTGCTGCTCATACACTGGACATTGGGATTAAGATGAATGGAAGCATCATTTGGATCCAGTTCTGCCTCAACAAAACCAACTCTCCTCAAAATCCAACTAATGGTCATCTAACATTGCCACACTGTCTTTCACTACTCAAATTGGGGTTGAGGTTGCTACCCTCACACCTAAAGGTGGCCAATTACACTTTGTTTGTAGTGCTCCAGATGACAATCTACAAATGGAAAAGTCACTGGATGCCTCATTGGCAAAGGAACATGGTAGATATTTCTTGATTCATGCAACCAAACATGACAATGCCTAACAATGGAGCATTTGGTTGTATACTGTGTTAAGCATGTGCATTTAGAGCAGGGGTTCTCAAACTCGGTCCTGGGGACCCCCTGTGGCTGCAGGTTTTTGTTCCAACCAGCCTCTGTTTTTAATTGGACTCCTGGGCTAATTAAGTGAATTGTTGTTTCCCAGATTCCCTGTTTTGGGAACAATATAGAAATTAGAAAACTAAGTTTGGTTAAAAAAAAAAAAGTATTAAAATGTACTAAGCAATTATATGTATTGTTTTCTTTTTAACAGTATTTTCATCTTGATTGTCATTCTACTTTTGTAGGTGTTCTAATTGTTTAATTAATCCGTTATTTACTACTTTGTGGGGCTGACGCTAAAGTAGTTGCGGCCTTTCACGATTGAGTGTTGTTTGCTTGGGTTTCTGCTCTGCTTGTTTTTAATTGTCATTACTAAGATTCAATGAAGGGAGCAAACTGCACAGAGAAAGGGCGAAATATAATAAAAAGAGAGTTAAGCATTTAAATCTATAGCAAAAACAGAAAGTTTCTTATAAATGTAAAAATCATACTGCTGTGCTTTTCTGAATGTAGAATAAAGATAATACCATCTAATTAAATGAGATGAGTGCTATCAGGTGTTGTCACTTATTAGGAATATGGTTGGAACAAAAACCTGCAGCCACAGGGGTCCCCCAGGACCGAATTTGAGCACTCCTAAATTAGAGGATATTTTCAGGGCTTCAAAAAGGTAGGCAGTACCACCTGAGTGGTTTCTTTTTATTTTTCCAGCTTAACTGGAGTTTTTCTTTTCTGTCTTCCCAGGCCCTTATAATCAGACTCATCTTATGAGACTTCACAAAAATGATTCTATATAATCTTCTTTCCAATCTAATTATATATTGTGATTGATTTTTTTGTTATTTATTCTTTATTATTATAACACAATTTTAATTTGTTTTTCTTGCATCTGTTTCTTTGACATTTTAAAAGCACTTTGGGCTATATTCTTTGTATGAAAATGTGCTATAGAAATAAATGTTGTTGAGCAGAAAAGGGGGCACAGTCACTAACATCATCTCCATTTTCACTTGCAGTTCAGAGATTGGTAGATCAAATGATGAGTGATCTAGTTTCCACTTACAACCATGAAGCTCCACCCCTTCCAGGTTAGCATTAAAAAGATTCCAAAGCTACTGGTAGTGTAAATTCTTTGAGGACCAGCATATGTGGAAGGCAGAGATCCACCTCAGCAGCATCTTTCTTTTCTCTGCACCAAGCCGTTACTTTTGCACCGTCACATCCATTTTTCTTTGAGCTTTTTCAAACTGTCTTATTCAATAGGGTTACTGATTGCTACCCTAAGACTTTGTTGGCTAATGTGTTTTGTTTAACTCTATTTAGGACTAATTATTTTTTCTTCCTTTTGTCCTAGGGCTGAATATTTTTCCAAAAAACTCAGTTTTCTAAAAAAACACACAAAGTAATGGTTTCATGCTTGAATCAACATAAAATACTTATGTTGTCACTACAGTATGCATGTTCACATACTTATTACATATGTGTTTCTCCCATCACTCATAAGCTGAAAGGCACTTTCTGGTAAAAAATACGGCTTGAAGTAGTTGAGTGACTGCTAATCTGTAGCGTACACCAGCAGGCCACATTGTTTAGTGAAGTCCAGTTGCTAGCTTGTCTCGATGTCTGTGTAGTCCTCTCAGGCTTCACACATTATATACTTCATATCTACATTTTCTCAATCATTACTAAAACATGAAAAATGTTTCTGTTTTAACAATGTGTTTACATAGATTGTTGTAGACACAGAACACACATGAAATGCATATGTTCCAAATAACGATATAGCATTTACTCTATACAACTCTCTAAGCAACTGACATGCAGGTAAACAGACTTGAGCTGAGAAAACTTTTGTGCGGTGGCAGGATGTGATAGCAGGCTACTTGCTGTTTGCTGCTTATCAACACATTTACAAGACGCTGACGGAGAGGTGCGAAAAAATTTAAGGTGGGATGGGTTTACAAGTTTTTTCATAGGCTTTGGTATTCTAGTGTTAAACAAATGTATGTTTCAATAAGATGGAAGAAAATGCAATGTACTGCAGTAAAGTGACAATGACAATAAATATCTATCTATCTAAATGAGGCAAACATTATTTTGAAATGCTGTATGAATAACAGTATTATTGTCAAATGTTTAGGGTGTGTGACATAGTTTCTATTAGACTGCAGTACAAAGATGCATGTGTGCCAATTGACTTAGCAATCTGTAGTGTGTAATTTGAGACAGGGAGCCTTCTTTGCATTCCCTGCTGTCAGCTATGTTATGAAATGTAAATCTACAGTATGGTAGTACTGTTCTCATTTTAAATATTATGGTACCCAAGACTAAAAGTCAGCAAATGATTTGATTCTGGAATTTATTAGTAGGCAATAGAAAGACGTCTTGACCAAATTCTGAAGGGATGTTTAGAATGAATTCAGGCATGATAGTAGAGGATTTTCTGGTGATTTAACACTAGAATTACCAGAGCCTACGAAAAACTCGTAGGTCCGTCCCACCTTAAATTGCTTCTTAAAACCGTTCTTACCTCTCCGCCAGCCTCCTTTTGTCCTGTAAATGTGCTGATAAAAACAAACTGCAAGCAGCCGGCTATTCCATCCCCCCACCGACTCAGAACGTGCACGAACTTCTCCAAGCTCATGCCTCGATTATCTGGGAGTGAAGTGGAGTTTTAGAGTGGAAATAATAGATTGTTATTTGGAACACACGCATTTTATGTGTGTTCCGTTTCTACAGTAATCTGTGTAAACACAATGTTAAAACAGAAACTTTTTCATATTTTAGTAATAAATGTTACAAAATGTAGACATAAACTATAAAATGTGTGAAGCCTGACAGAGAGCAAATAAACACTTTCATAAAAGCTTCAAGACTTTTACAACAGCTTCTGTGGCGTAGTGGTAAGATTTCATCACTTAGAACGCAGCAGACTTGGTGTACCTCAAGAGATTCGAGTTTGATTCCCCGCTGGGGAGAAAATTTATTTTTTTAACCTTCGCCGTTCGGCCTGTCTGAGCTCCCTGTCTATCTATATAGTAATAACAGTAATTTTATTATATATAGGAGCTTCCCTGTCTGCCTATCATATAGTGCCTTTCCTTCCTGCCTATCTATATATCTATCCCCTTAGCTGTTTTTTATATATCTATTATACAGTGCCTTCCCTGTTTATTTATATATCTAGTGCCTTCTCTGTCTGTCTGTCTGTCTGATTGCATATAGTGCTGAACTTACTGCTCTGTACTATTTTGTCCTCTGCATGTCCTGGAGTACAAAAGAAACACCACCATACAGCAACATGTGCGAACTGGCAAGATCGGGGAAAAACACGCGGTCACTGATTACAAACCGCAAGATGAATGAAAGAGACAATATATGTAAAAACATCATCGCACTAATACAATATTATTTGAAAACGAACAGCGTCATATCGGGTTTGAATATGCTCTCGATCTGCCGCTGTTCATTTTCAAATAATATTGCATGTACTGTGCGTTGAAACTACTGCACTGAATAAGCTGATTCCTTCTGTAACAGCGTCGGCATGTATTCAAACTCAATCTGACGCTGTTCGTTTTCAAATAATATTGCATGTACTGAACTATTTTAGAATAAAAACATACATTTGATTTCAGTCAGTCTGTAAGAGCCAGTGTAAATGCATGATAATTGAAAAGGTTAGCTTTTTTTTTAATTCAGTTACATTCTCTCAGTTGCGTTCACGATCCTCCCCCATCTGACACTGCTGTTTTCACATAAAGACGTGCTATAACTCAAATGTAATTTATTTGGAGATGCGCTATAGCTCAAATGTTATTTATATAGGGAAGAAAGTACAATGTCAGGTGCTCATTCAGTTCAATAGGAACCATAGCACAGAGAGATGTGTACACTGCAACAAGTACACATGTCGTGAATGTAGGAAGTGTGTGTGGGAATTGTTAATATTTGAATGTGATGATTTTATATAGCATGGAATGGAAATCAGCAGTTCTTAGCATTGCACCACGCAAGCTGTCGTATCAACCGCCTACTGTAACTTGCTTTATTTTTTCTTCACTTATAGTTTAGAATAAAAGTGCACTTGTTTTGTTATACTTGTACACCAACATATGTTCCTGTGTTTGAGCGACACGGGCATGCTCAAAAAATAGACGTGTAATGCCACAAATGGTGGGATGGGGGGGGCCAGGGTAGGATCCTGAACATGACTGAGAGAATGAAAAGTTAATAAAAAAAAAACTAACCTTTACAAGTATCATAAATTACACCGGCTGTTACACATTGAAATCAAATGTATGTTTTTATTCTAAAATAGTAAGAATAAGAGCAGTTTACTTCTCAAAACTGAATCCTGCTGGATCAAACTCATGACCTTTTGAATACTAGTCAGCAGCTAATACTATTACGCTACCAAGGCAGTTGTAGTAAGTATGTGTCAATGTGGCTTGCTAAGGTGGCTTTTTTCTGCAGTTATATTTTTGAATAAAAGCATACTTGTTCTGTTATATTTGTACCTTTTGTGAAAGTGTTTGATATTTAGACTTCAGGCTTCATACATTATATAGTTTATGCTTACATTTTGTCATTTACTACTACAATATGAAAAACGTTTCTGTTTTAAAAATATGTTTACACGGATTACACACGTGAAATGCGTGTATTCCAAATAATGATCTATTATTTCCACTCTAAAACTCCACTTCACTCCCAGGTAATCAATCAAGGCATGAGCTGGGAGAAGTTTGTGCACGTTCTAAGTTGGTGGGGGGGATGTAATAGCCGGCTACTTGCAGCTTTTCTTTTATCAGCACACTAGCAAAATACCCGCGCTTCGCAGCGGAGAAGTAGTGTGTTAAAGAAGCAATGAAAAGAAAAGGAAACATTTTGAAAATAACGTAACCTGATTGTCAATGTAATTGTTTTGTCACTGTTGTGAGTGATGAGTGTTGTTGTCATATATATATATATATATATATATATATATATACACACACATATATACACACAAATACATATATATATATATTGTCACGCACGCGCGAGTAGGAGGCCGCGGATTGATTCGACAGCACCTGGGAAACCACTGCGCCAGGGAATGGTGGGGTATTAACTTTCTCCCTCTGCTTCCTCATAGGAAAAAGACCGTCCTGCACCATAGGCACGGATGACCGCAGTGCGATACTTCCGCCCTTCCTCCGCCATCTTGCCCTGACGTCATCCTTCCCATCCTCCCTTGCGGTCCTTCCCGACATTCCTCCACTTCCGGCTCCTCCCCAATAAAATGGCCGCGGCGCCAGGAGTCGGTGTCGCGCATTATGAACTGTTTGTTTATGATTTTGACCTGTTTTTTTTCTGTACAATATACGGGGCGGAAAACCCCAACCCTTGCTACTGTCTCTCTCGGTCCTTTACAAGTGGCGTAGTCGGCAGGATTCAGAGATCCCGGAATGACGGAGGGACAGGACCTGAACACCGTGCTGCAGGGAATGAGCGCCCAGCTCCAGGCCCTGCAGCAAGCGCAAGCCGCTACCAACCGGGAGCTGGAGGCCACGAGGCCAGGTTAGTGGAAGCCCAACGGGCGAGACCAGACCCGCCCAGGCAGCCGCCTCATCCTATGGTGCCGGCGGGGCCCGGAGGGTCGATGCCTACCTGGGCATGTTTGAGAGGCGGCCACCCGGAGCAGTGGCAGCGGTCAGTGGGCGTCCATCTTGGCGCCATACCTAAAGGACCAGCGCTGCGGGCCTATTATGACCTCCCTGAGGAGGAGGCGCTAATTACGACCTCCTCAAGCCCGAAATATTGGCCCGCCACGGCATTAGCCGGGCCAGCAGGCGGCGAATGGCGGAACTGGGTCTTTGACCCGAAAAGCCCTTCGCGCCCAGGCGTTGAGTTCTGGGGCAAGATGGGCGCTGGCTACGGCCAGAGAGCCCGGCGGGCGGAAAGTCGTCGGCGGGTGGCCTGTGAAGGCCTGGTCAACGCAATGCCCAGTTCCCTCGCCCAGCAGGTCGGGGCACGCCTATCAAACATGTCGGGCCTCCTCGGCGTCCTGGAGCGTCAGTTGGCGGTCCTCCGACTTGGGGGTCAGAAAAGCCTGCTCGCGGGAACCGGCAGGGACGGGCGGCCACCCCCGAGCCCCCTCGCCGCGCTGCAGAAGCGCCAGCCAGAGCCCAAAGAGAGGCGGGTCCGCGCGCTGTTTCAAGTGTGGCGAGACCGGCCACCTGCTGCCAAACTGCCCCATCACATCGCCCGGAGCCTATGGACTGCAGCTGGACATCGCGGAGAGGTATTGTACCCGCCGCATCCCTTGGCGAGTCGAATACGGGAGTGGTGTTGCTAAATGGGCACGCCGTGGTGGCTTTGTTTGATTCCGGCAGCAACATTACCATTGTTGCTCGCCGTTTCGTCTTACCGCAACAGTGGTTAAAGCAACATTTGTTGGTTACCTGTGTACATGGGGGGACTAGGTCATATCGTTCCGCTCACTGCTATCTTACCTGGAAGGGGGAACCAATCAAATGGCGGTCGCTGTGTTACCTGACCCCCTTCCCAGTGATTCTGGGACAAGACTGGTCTAAAAAATCAGCGGTAAGCCATTCGCGCTCCGGGGCCTCGTTGGATCTTGTCATGAGGGGAAAAGGCACCCTCCCGCGGCCTCCACGCCGTGCACAAGGGCAGGCCCTATGGGGCTGGTGTCTCGGGGACCTTTCGTGGCTACGGACCTTGACCGGAAGATTCCGCGGAGAAGGGACTAGCCAGGAACTCTCCCCGGGCCCAGGCCCCAAGACCCTCTCGGCGGCCTGGACCATCAATTTCGGTCCACGCCGGCCTCCTTTAAGAGGGAGCAGTGGAATGATGACTCCCTGCGCTTTGCCCGGAACGCGATTGTTCTGCCTAACAGCTCACAGCGGACGGATCCACACCGCGGGAACCCTTCTTTGTCCTTGAAAATGATCTGTTGTACCGGTGGCTACCCATGAGGCGAGGTGCGGAAGTTGTTGCTAATTCAGCGTACCTTCCGGCGGGAGATATGCGAGTTGGCACATGCTCACCTCCTAAGGCCCACCTCGGGGCGAAAAACACTGGAGAGGATTAAGCTCCGCTTTTACTGGCCTGGGATCAATGAGGAGGTCCGGCGGTTCTGTCAATCCTGTCGAGTGCCAGACCCGCCAGATTCCTAGGAGGGACCGTGCTCCTCTAGTCCCTATTCCCCTCGTGGACATCCCCTTTGAAAGGATAGGGGTCGATTTGGTGGGACCCCTGGAGCCCTCAACCCGTGGCCACAAGTATATCCTAGTCATGGTGGACTATGCCACCCGGTACCCAGAGGCGGTTCCCCTGCGCTCGCTAATACTAAAAGCATCGCACGGGAACTGGTTAACTTGTTTTCACGCGTGGGCATACCCAAGGAGGTCCTCACGGACCAGGGTGCGCCCTTCACTTCGGATACGTTCAAGGAGGTGGCCAAATTACTGCAGATAAAGCACCTGAAAGCGTCAGTCTATCACCCGCAAACTGACGGGTTGGTGAGCGATTTAATCAGGCGCTTAAGCAGATGCTCCGCAAGGTAGTCAGACGGCAGGAACTGGGACCAGCTCCTCCCGCTCGTGCTTTTGCCTACCGGGAGGTACCCCAGGCCTCTACGGCTTCTCCCCTTTGAATTACTATACGGGCGACAACCCGGGGAATCCTCGACATCCTAAAAGAGGCTGGGAGGCGAGGCTCTTCCCTCCTCTAATATTTTGAGCGTGGCGCAACTGCGCGACCGACTCACAAAGATCAGGCCCCTCCTAAAGAGCACGTGACTCGTGCGCAAGCAGCGCAGGCCGGTGTTACAACCGCAACTCCGTCCTCAGGGAGTTCCGCCCGGGGGACCGAGTTATGGTGCTCGTCCCGACCTCCCACTCGAAGCTGCTCGCTCACTGGCAAGGGCCTTACGAGGTTAAGGAGAGAAAGGACTCGTCGACTATTTGGTAAAACAGCCCAACCGTCGACCGGTGAGAGGATCTATCATGTCAACCTGTTAAAGCCCTGAGAGATAGAGAGGAGCTTCCCAGCTCCGTAGGTCACTCTCCCTTTTACAAGCACAACTGCCCTTAACCTCGGCGAAGAGCTGACCCCAAGCAGCGGCAGGAGTTAGCCCAAACACTCCGAGCCATCCCGAGGTAGTGGCGAGTCACCCGGCGGACGCGCTGATTGAGCGCGATATAGTCACGGGCCGGGGTAATCGTCCGGGAGAGGCCCTACCGACTCCGGAGGCAAAGCGCGCAGAGGTCGAACTGGAGGTGAAGCGTATGTTGGACATGGACATAATTGAAGAGAGCCATAGTCCCTGGTCCAGCCCTATTGTCCTCGTCTCCAAGCCAGGCGGCTCCTGGAGGTTCTGTAATGACTTTAGGCGTCTGAATCAGATCTCCAAGTTCGATGCCTACCCCATGCCCGCATTGGCGACCTCCTTGGCGGCTGGAGTGCGGCTCGATATCTGACTACCCTTGACATGACAAAAGGGTATTGGCAAATTCCTTTAACGGCATCCGCAAAGGAGAAAGCGGCCTTTAGCACCCCTAGCGGGCACTGGCAGTACAAGGTCCTCCCATTTGGGCTGCGGGGCCCGGCGACCTTCCAGCGTCTGGTAGATAGAGTGCTGGCCCCACCAGTCCTATAGCGCCGCCTACCTGGATGGCGTTGTCATCTATTCCGGCACCTGGGAGGAGCATCTACTGCAGGTCGCAGCTGTCCTCCGAACACTGGCTAAAGCCGGCCTCCGCATAAACCCCGGAAGTGTTTTTGGATTAAAGGAGGCCAAATATTTAGGCTACCTCGTGGGACAAGGACAGGTGCGCCACAGAGCTCCAAAGTGAAAGACATCTTAGAATGGCCCCGTCCGAGTACCAAGAAACAGGTGCAGGCTTTCTTGGGGCTTGCGGGGTACTACCGCCGGTTTGTTCCCGTTTCTCGAAGAGCAGCACCCTTGACTGACCTGACAAAAGGCTCCCTATACGTGGTGTGGACCGACAAAGCAGAACAGCGTTCAGTGACCTAAAGAAGGCCCTAACGTCGGCACCTGTGTTACGGACGCCGATTTTGGGCTCCGTTTATTCTCCAGACCGACGCTTCGGACACAGGCCTGGGTGCCGTGCTGAGCCAAAGCGTCGATGGTGTCGAGCACCCTGTGATGTACCTTAGCCGGAAACTGATGGACCGGGAGACCCGGTACGCGGCAGTGGAGAGGGAGGCCTTGGCCATTAAGTGGGCAGTGACCCACCTCCGTACTACCTGCTGGGTCGCGAGTTCGCTCTGGTGACTGATCACGCTGCACTTCAGTGGATGTCCCTGCACAAAGAGTCGAATCCGCGGGTCACCAGGTGGTTCCTGGACTTACAGCCGTATAAGTTCACTGTCACTTATCGGGGGGCACCCTTCAGGCCAATGCCGATGCCCTCTCGTATTCACGACCTCTCGGTTAGGTCCGCCCGACCTGGCGGTCCTGGGCTAAGGGGGGAGTCGTGTCGCACGCGCGAGTAGGAGGCCGCGGATTGATTCGACAGCACCTGGGAAACCACTCGCCGCCAGGGAATGGTGGGGTATTAACTTTCTCCCTCTGCTTCCTCATAGGCAAAAAGACCGTCCTGCACCATAGGCATGGATGACCGCAGTGCGATACTTCCGCCCTTCCTCCGCCATCTTGCCCTGGCGTCATCCTTCCCATCCTCCCTTGCGGTCCTTCCCGACATTCCTCCACTTCCGGCTCCTCCCCAATAAAATGGCGACGCCAGGAGTCGGTGTCGCGATATGAACTCTTTAGTTTATGATTTTGACCTGTTTATTTTTTCTGTACAATATACGGGGCCGGAAAACCCCAACCCTTGCTACTGTCTCTCTCGGTCTTTTACAATATATATATACATACATACATACATACATTATATGTGTGTGTGTATGTATGTATGTGTATATATATATATATGTATTTCTGTGTATATATGTGTGTGTACTCACACACATATAAACATATATACATATACATACATATCTACATATATACACACACAGCAATACACACACAGCAATAACTCTAGCTTCGTAATAACTTGCAGCATCATAAGGTAGACTTGATTAATGCGGTAAGTGTTCGGCAAGGCAGCTGAAGCGCTGCATTATGGGATCTGTAGTTTATTGTGTTACCAGCGCTTCATATACCCGGGCCATTAATAACAATAATACAGCATATAAAATGATCTCGGGCGGATATAATTACACACCGGGCGGATGTGGCCCTGCCCTTGAGTTTGACACATATGGACTAAATAGAACTTGAAAAGATATATTTTTTCAAATGTGATCGCGCAATTCAGATAGAGTTGACGCACACTACAGCCTGCATGCCTCAATGAGTCATCCTCCCCTCGCTCTTACTTTTTTACTGTTTATCTAATGAATACACTGAGTATGGCTTTACCAAAACAATCATTGATGGCGAATAAAGTATCCATTATTCGAGTATGTAGAGCGGGATATATATATATATATATCTATACTAATAAAAGGCAAAGCCCTCACTCATTCATTCACTCACTCACTCATCACTAATTCTCCAACTTCCCGTGTAGGTAGAAGGCTGAAATTTGGCAGGCTCATTCCTTACAGCTTACTTACAAAAGTTGGGCAGGTTTCATTTCGAAATTCTACGCCTAATGGTCATAACTGGAAGGTATTTTTCTCCATTAACTGTAATGGAGTTGAGCTGGCAATGACGTGGGCGGAGTTTCGTGTGACATCATCACGCCTCTCACGTAATCACGTGTACTGACTGTCAACGCAGTGCGTAGAAAACCAGGAAGACCACCAAAAAAGCCCTTAAGAAAACATGCATTATATAATTGAGAAGGCAGCGAAACAATAAGAAGCGAGCGAGTGACATATACTACCATATTCATGACTGCTGCTACCTCGGAAAGAAAGCAAGGTGTAAACCTAAACTTTAAATTAAGTTCATAGACAGGCTACGCTGGCGTTTCACATGCCCACAGGTAATGCGGGATACAAGTTTAATGAGAGGACGCAGGATATAAACAAGAGTTTTGATCACTTTATAACTAAGTTAAAATTGTAGGTGAAGGGGTGTGCTTATGCAAATTCCGAGACTGTGTTTGTGGGGATTGACAGTTAAGGCGGGTGGGGAGTCACGTCATCATCTCCCTCCCATTCATCTCATTTGGCTCTGAGCTGAGCTCTGCAGCTAACGCCGTCTTCCGAAGCAACTTGGTCAGACTGCCACCAAATACTCACAGAAAAATCCACAAGTTAATACACACGCTGTCTCTATAGAGTTTCTCCACACTGAATCCTCCAGGCACTACTTACAAAAGGTTACATTGACAATCGTGTTACGTTATTTTTAAAATCTTTCCTTTTCTTAGCACAAGCACAGCTGAGAAGCTTGATGCATGTGCTCCATAGCGTTAAAAATAATGCATTTAATCACACTTTGCATTACAAGCACAGGGGAGCTTTTGTCAATGCATGATTTCCTGGTACACCGATTACTTTGATCAGCGCATTCCCGATTCATTTTACCCTCGCACCGCCTTAGTTTGAGAAGAAGTATGAAAAAATATGAGGTTAACACAGAAAAATCACCAATTCAAGCTTCATGAATAATCGATTCGCCATCAATAATTGTTTTGGTAAAGCCATCCTCCTTCCATTTTATAATTTTTCCGCCACTAGCCGTGATTAAATGAACGGTAAATAAAGGAAGAGCAAAGCGAGGGTGACTTATTTAGGCAGGCATATATATGACAGCAACACTCATGACAATGTCAATCATGTTACGTTATTATTAAAATGTTTCCTTTTCTTTTTCATTACTTCTTTAACACACTACTTCTCCGCTGCGAGGGGCGGGTATTTTGATATATATATATACATATATATCATATAATATATGAATGACCTCCAAAAGCTGAGACTTTTGATATCATGAAGCGTGTCTGCAAAACTGTGGTCTCCTGCCCTGCAGAAGTCGAGCAGCCAGCGTGCATAGCTGTGCCGGCCTTTGAGACGCTGACTGCGCTTCTGCCTTAAGTCAAAGTGAGCACTTTTAGTTTTTTTCATCCTCCCCTTGCGCTATAGCCCAGACAAGTGCAAACACGGGACCCCTTTTCTACACCACGGCAAAATAATATTAAGGCGATTCACACTTTCTTTTGCGTATACGATTATGAGGTTCTCACCCGGATTATGAAGACACACACGAGTAGAGGACTGACAGTGCCATCACAGCCGATTAATGGCGAGGCGTCTCACCAGTCTACACAAGACCCACGACTGTCGTCAAAAGGCGATCATAGCGTCAGCGAACACATCTCTCTATACTATATAAAAGAAAAGGCAACTTTCCTTTCTTTACAACTTTTTTCCTTTTGTTCCAAACTAAAGCCTTTCTCGCTTAACACTGCAGAGGACACAAAACTAATTTTCTTTAAATGCGGTAAGGCACATTACCAGAGGCACAAATTTGACGTTCACATAGAAAATGTCATTTCTATACCACAGCCGTCGTGTAGCGCCTTTCAAAAGGGATCTACTACCGAGAGATGATCCATATACATTTTAGCTGCTGTTAGTTACTTACCTGTTGTGTTACACAGTCTTTAAAATGTAGTTTACCATAACCACTCCAGTAGTGCTCAATGTACCTGTACTTCTTAAAGCGTTAATGTTTTACTGTTTAATAACTTATAGACTATATTTTATTATTTCTCCCTTGCACTCAGTGACCAAAGCTATACACACACATATATAAAAGCTATACACACAAGTATATGTATGTGTATATATATGTATGTATGTGTGTGTGTATATATATATATATATATATATACACACACACACACCCCTATCTACATTATATATATATATTATATATATATATGTATGTATGTGTGTATGTATATATATATATATATATATATATATATATATATATATATATATATATATATATATATATACACACACACACACCCCATCTACATTATATATATATATATATAGATAGATAGATAGATAGATATACATACATACATACATACACACATATATATAATTTGTGTGTGTGTATGTATGTATGTGTGTGTATATATGATGTAGATAGGTATGTATATATATATATATGTGTGTATATGTAGATATGTATATAGATATGTAGATATGAAGATATGTATGTGTATATATGTGTATATATATGTATGTATGTATGTATGTATGTATGTGTGTGTATATATACATATATATATATATATGACAGCAACAATCCAAGCTGTGAGAAAACAGTAAAAAGGAGGCGTGTCAGGCGTCGTGGTACATTTTCTGATGCAGCTAGACGAAAAAACTTTGTGACGCTGCCGCCAAATACACAAAACAATTACTTTGACAATCATGTTATATTATTTTTAAAATGTTTCCTTTTCTTTTTCATAACTTCTTTAACACACTACTTCTCGCTGCCAAGCTGGTATATATATATATATATATATATATATATATATATATATATATATATATATATATATATATATATATATATAGATAGAGAGATGAGAACAACACTCATATCAATGACAAAACAATTACATTAACAATCATGTTACGTTATTTTTAAAATTTTTCCTTTTTTTTTAGTACCTTCTTTAACACACTACTTCTCCGCTGCGAAGCGCGGGTATTCTGCTAGTATATATATATATATATACACCCGCGTATCGCAGCGGAGAAGTAGTGTGTTAAAAAAGGTAGAAAAAGAAAAGGGAACATTTAAAAATAACGTAATATACTGTCAATATACAGTATTTGTTTTGTGAGTGTTACTGAGTGTTGCTGTCATCAAGGATTTGATTATCATTATTTCTTTCAATCAGGTTCGTATTTGTAGGATGTGTTGTGTTCAAGTTACATTCCGTGTTTGTCAATCGTTGTAAAGATGACAGGTTTCATTCATCGATTCGTTTCTTACTGCATCAATAAACAGCTCGTCTTCTTCTTTATCTGAGACCTGACACACTGCATGCACGGGTTTTTTTTACACTGTCTTCCTTTAGCGGGACATTGACTTTTTCCAACGTGTGCTTTGTTTCCACAGTAGCTGCATTTATGAATATGCTTATCAGACGCTTCATATTTTTTGCTGCCTTTTCAATTGTGTAATTCGGTTTTGTTCAGCTCTTTGGAACTGTTGCTTTTATCTGTGCACTGCGTCAGTTCACGTGAGCCACTCGGTGTACTTGCATCGAAGGTTCCCAGCTGTGCTGGTGCCATCTCGTGCTATGTCCATAGCTTTATTTAATGTTACCTTAGTCCTGGCACTTAAAACTTTCTCTCGCAGTTTCGCTGAGTTTGTGTCAAACACCACCCTGACCATCTCATCTTCCTCTCCATAAGCACAGTCCTTCACCCGTGAATATTTACCCGTGGCAGTTTGCTATTGGATTGCCGCTGATGGACGGCCTTATATGGGCAGGCACTAAATTACAAACGCCAGCGGCAGCCTGTCTATGAACTTAATTTAAAGTGTAGGTTTACATCGTGCTTTGTTTCCGAAGTAGCAGAACTCATGAATATGGTTGTATATGTCACTCGCTCGCTTCTTATTGTTTCGCTGCCTTCTCAATTATATAATGCATGTTTTCTTGAGCGCTTTTTTGAGGTCTTCCTGGTTTTCTATGTACTGCGTGATTACGTGGAAGGCGTGATGATGTCACACGAAACTCCGCCCCCACGGCGTTGAAGCTCATCTCCATTACAGTAAATGGAGAAAAACTGCTTCCAGTTATGACCATTACGCGTAGAATTTCGATATAAAACCTGCCCAACTTTTGTAAGGAAGCTGTAAGGAATGAACCTGCCAAATTTCAGCCTTCCACCCACACGGGAAGTTGGAGAATTAGTGATGAGTTAGTGAGTGAGTGAGGGCTTTGCCTTTTATTAGTATAGATTTAGATTAACAAAAGACACTGGCGGAGAGGTGAGAACGGTTTTAAGAAGCGATTTAAGGTGGGACGGACTTACGAGTTTTTTCGTAGGCTCTGATAATTCTAAAAACCAGATTCAGTGAGAGTGATTCAAGCTTCTTTTGATGAGCAGTTTCATAAGAAGCAGCTCAGTGATAACATGTAGACACTGAAGAGAAGTCAGTTAAGCATCCAGAATGTAAGGAATTCAAGGGAAATCTCATAAAAACTAAATTTTCCCCTAAAGATAGAACTTTTAACACTGCAATAAGTAACTTCTCTTGTAGGTGTCTAAGAAGGATGAATTGATCAAGTCTGTATTGAGATCTGAAGAAACAATATAGAGGAAGCTCCAGCATAAACATAAAAAATAAAAATGTGCTCAAGAGAAGCGTGGAATGCTGATTAGAAACATTTGAACAGTTAGGTGCTAATGTCCAAGAAACCTAGTGGAACAATACATACATATTTTGGATGGGAAATTGAAATTCCTAATTGGGCAAAAGTTAGTCTTTATTATAGGAATAACCTTTGCAAACCTGAGGCTAAAAGAAGCCCTACTAAACAAGGAAAAAATGTAATTGTGGAATTGACCAGAATATCAACAGAGCTAACATTATAAGTAGGTAAGAATATAGCAAGAAGCAGTTAGGCTGGAATTAGGACAGGAACATCAGATAACGATTCTAGTGAAGGTAACAAAGAAGTGTGGGAGAAAGAGATATGATATAAAGATGAGATAGACTGAAAACAAGCATGACAGTAGAGAAAGGAGAGTAGAGAGTACTGATCATTAAAAGGAGAATAAAGCATTGTTGTTGAATGCAATCAAGGTTATAAAATTAAGCACCGAAGAGCAAAACTGAATATCAGTGCTCACTCACTTGTGAATCACCTTCTGTTATCTAAGTTTTCATCACACAGTCACACTTTTTTGCCTTTAAATTGTACTTTCTGCACCACTGCTATGAGGGGGATATCCATCTTGATTTTTCTTGACATGACAGCTAATGGAATAAAACCTTTATCTGCTGAAACAGTGCAACTACAGAAGCTCAGCAACCTCTGTCAATCGAATAAGTAATTGAAAGTCATTGACGGCAATTGAAAAATGTGCTATTTAGTACTAGATAGTTCACATTTTTGACATATACTTTTTGATTTTTATAGATGTTTTTCGTAATTACTATTAATCTCACGTGATAGATATACATGACTGCTTTTCAACTACAGTATACTGGCAACAACATTAGATTAATTCCACTTATATACTACAGTATATCTTTAAATGTTTTGTTAAAGTAAATTGTATTATTTTGTGCTCTTTAATGCAGTGCACCAAATATTTACAGAGTGGTTAAACATACATTTTTTATAAAGTAAAAATAAAATTGCCATACAATTACATGTAGTAAATTATTCTGTATAATAATAATGCATTATTTATCATCTTATTCTTCCTGAACAGGGCCTAGGTGAACCTGAATACAGTGTCTGTCTTTATAAAATTAATTTATATTTGAAGATCTACAATCAAAAACATTTCATGTTTGTTTATTGTGGAAGCAAGAATAACTTTTTCATATCTACTTTCTTGAGAACATTTTATTAAAGGCAATTTGTTTAAATTGCTACAGCTAAAAATAATTTATTAACTTTGAAAAAGATGAGCTGTTTTCTGCATTCTGCATCACTCATCTGTGGTAGTTTATTGCTAGATACTTGATATTTCACTTGAGTTGTACATAAAGAAATACTGAAAATAATGGTTAAACCATCATGTTATTTTTTATACAAAACAGGCACTGAAAAATTCATACTCATGTTAAGAGTTTCTTATTTACAGAAATCAAATAGGCTCCAAATGGGTATCTGAGCCTCATTATTTTTCAAAGTGACTCATGTACCCCTGGGACTTATAATATTTCAGTAAATATATCTAGGAAATGAAGAACTGAATATAATCCTGATTGATGATAAAAATGAGGGAATAGATAGATTGAAATAAGTTATGACTTGTGTAAGATTTTAACAATAATATAAAGGCAAAGATAGAATGAAAACTGTTTTCCTGCATCAAAGATGACCAAAAGGTAATTTACCACCAAACAATATTGTTAAACACTGAGGACACAATGACCAACCAATTAAGAATACCAGAAAGTTGCTTTAGCCTGACCATGGTCCACCAGAAACCTGCTTCAAGCTGTTCCGTTTTAATTACAGCACTAAACACCTTTGAGCTAGAGTAGACAGCAGACAATGTTGGCCCTGGAGTACTATGTTGTCAAAGCAGGTATAACTCGACCATCTTATCAGCCATTCTTCATCCATGATCCAAGCCCATGTGTGGAAGAGGTAAAGTAACATTCATTTATGAGGCTTTTATTGCTCTTCCTATGAAGGATCTTACTTCTCCGGTATCTTCTTTAACTCTCCATAAGCATCCATAAGAATACCAAGTGTGCAGATTCTAGCTGTATAGATTATAGGATATACTCTCATTTAAGATGGACCATTTCTGTTGAATAACATTGTACAAAAATACAGTAATTATATGATGGAGTTGCACAACCCAGCCACAGGGGATGCACAAACCAGTGTGTTTTCTTAATGCCGGTCCCAAGTCCGGATAAATGGGCAGGGCAGGAAAGGCATCTGGTGTAAAATTTTGCAAGATCAATATGCAGACAACAATGCAAATTTCCATACTGGATCAGTCGAGGCCCAGTTTAACAACGACCGCCACCAGTACCTTTAGCCAACAAATTGGGCTACTGATGACGGAGGAAGGAGGAAGGTGGAAGGTAGAGAGAGTGGAACTGAGAGTAGGAACTTTGAATGTTGGCAGAATGACTGGTAAGGGGAGAGAGTTAGCCGATATGATGGAGAGAAGGATGGTTGACATATTGTGCGTGCAAAAGACTAAATGGAAGGGAAGGAAGGCCAGGTGAATCGGAGGTGGATTGAAATTGTTTTATCATGGTGTGGATGGGAGGAGAAATGGTGTAGAGACAGAACAGTATGTCAAGAGTGTTTTAGAAGTGAAAAGAGTGTCAGACAGAGTAATGATTATGAAGCTGCAATTTAAAGGTGTGATATTGAATGTTGTTAGTGCATATGCACCACACATTGGGTGTTCATTGGATGAGAAAGAAGATTTCTGGAGTGATTTGGATGAAGTGATGGACAGTGTACTAAAAGGGACAGAAAGTGGTGATTGGAGTGGATTTCAGTGGACATGGTGAAGGGAACAGAGGAGACGAGGAGGTGATGGGTAAGTATGGTGTCAAGGAGAGGAATGAAGAAGGTCAGATGATAGTGGGCATGGCTGTGGTGAATGCGTATTTTAAGAAGATGGAGGAACATAGGGTGACAAACAAGAGTGGAATAAGATTCACACAGGTAGATTATATCCTATGCAGAAGAGTCAATCTGAAGGAGATTGAAGACTGCAAAGTAGTGGCAGGGGAAAATGTAGTTAGACAGCATAGGATGGTGGTCTGTATGATAACGCTGGAGATCAAGAAGAAGAGGAAGAGAGGGAGGACAGAGCAAAGGATCAAATGGTGGAAGCTAAAAAAGGAAGACTGCAGGGTTGAGTTTAGGGAGGAGGTAAGACAGGCACTGGGAAGCAGTGAAGAGTTGCCAGACAGCTGGGCAACTACAGCAGAAGTAGTAAGGGTGACAGCAAGAAGGGTGCTTGGTGTGACATCTCGACAGAGGAAGGAGGAAAAGGAAACCTGATGGTGGAATGGGGAAGTACAGGAGAGTATACAGAAGAAAAGGATGGTGAAGAAGAAGTGGAATATTCAGAGAGATGCAGAAAGTAGACAAGAGAACAAGGAGATAAGGTGCAAGGTGAAGACAGAGGTGGCAAAGGTTAAAGAAAAGGCATATGATGAGTTGTATGAGAGGTTGGACACTAAGGAGGGAAAAAAGGACCTGTACCGATTGGCTAGACAGAGGGACCAAGCTGGGAAAGATTTGCAGCTGGTTAGGGTGATAAAGGCTAAAAATGGAACCATACTCACAAGAGAGGAGGGTGTGTTGAGCAGATGGAAAGAGTACTTTGAGAGGCTGATGAATGAAGAGAATGATAGAGAGAGAAGGTTGGATGATGTGGAGACAGTGAATCAGGAAGTACAACGGATAAGGAAGGATTAAGTAAGGACAGCTATGAAGAGGATAAAGAATGGAAAGAGTGATGGTCCAGATGACATACCTGTGGAACCATGGAGTTGTTTAAGAGAG
Organism: Polypterus senegalus; assembly: GCF_016835505.1. NCBI lineage: Eukaryota > Metazoa > Chordata > Cladistia > Polypteriformes > Polypteridae > Polypterus > Polypterus senegalus. Next base: position 68,817,486 of record NC_053167.1, read on the forward strand.
ATGGCAGTGGAGTTTTAACCAGATTGTTTAATGGAATCTTGGAACTTGAGAGGATTCCTGAGGAATGGAGAAGACGTGTACTGATACCAATTTTTAAGAATAAGAGGGTAGTACGAACGGGGGATAAAATTGATGAGCCACAGCATGAAGTTGTGGAAAAGAGTAGTGGAAGCTAGGTTAAAAAGGGAGGTGATGATTAGTGAGCAGCAGTATGGATACATGCCAAGAAAGGGCACCAAAGATGCAATGTTTGCTCTGAGTATAGAAGTATAGAAAAGGCCAGAAGGAGTTGCATTGCATCTTTGTGGACCTGGAAAAAGCATATGGCAGGGTGCCTCAAAAGGAGTTGTGGTATTGTATGAGGAAGTCAGGAGTGGCAGAGAAGAGTTGTACAGGATATGCACGAGGGAAGTGTGACAATGGTGAGGACTGCGGTAGGAGTGACAGATGCATTCAATGTGGAGGTGGAATTACATCAGGGATCAGCTCTGAGCACTTTCTTATTTGCAATGTTGATGGACAGGTTGACAGACAAAATTAGACAGGAGTCCCCATGGACTATGATGTTTGCTGATGACATTGTGAACTGTAGTGAGAGTAGGGAGCAGGCTGAGGAGACCCTGGAGAGGTGGAGATATGCTCTAGAGAGGAGATGAATGAAGGTCAGTAGGAACAAGACAGAATACATGTGTGTGAATGAGAGGAAGGGCAGTAAAATAGTGAGGAAGGTGGATGAGTTTAAATACTTGGGATCAACAGTACAGAGTAACAGGAATTGTGGAAGAGAGGTTTAGAGAGGCAGACAGGGTGGAATGGCTGGAGAAGAGTGTTAGGAATAATTTGTGATAGACAGGTTCATCAAGAGTGAAAGGGAAGGTCTAAAGGACAGTAGTGAGATCAGCTTTGTTATATGGGTTGGAGATGGTGGCACTGACCAGAAAGCAGGAGATAGAGCTGGAGGTGGCAGAGTTAAAGATGCTAAGATTTGCTTTAGGCATGACAAGGATGGACAGGAGTAGAAATGAGTACATTAGAGGGTCGGCTCAGGTTGGGAAACAAAATGAGACAGGCGAGATTGCGTTGGTTTGGACATTGGTATATTGGGGAAAATGATGTAAAAGAGAGAGCAGAAAAGAGGAAGGCCTAAGAGAAGGTTTATGGATGTGAAAAGTGTATATATATTGTGAAAAGATCATGCTTGACACACTTAAAGAGATTTCGGGCAGCCACCTGTATATTATCCCTGGCTGCAATGGGTTTGGTTTTTGGCAGAAGTGTCTTTGATGTAGTCCAGGCATGAACTGATGAGGGTTTGTGAAGATGGTGGTTTTAAGTAGTCAGACCGGAAGTGACGTAGGGGAACCAGAAGTGACCATCTTCTGATGATAGTCTAGGCACCGTAACCAGAAGTTATGTCATCCTATGCAACGAAACCTGACGTGATGTTTTCCTAGGCACCGGATATAGAAGTGACACCATCAACGTTGAATCAGACAGGTTTTCTCACGACAGAAATAACAGAGATAACAGGAGAAGGTTCAGTGCTCCCCGCCACCCTCTGGCCTGGCATGGAATTACCTTCACTTGGTCCATACAACATCCTCCTACTTGCACGTATGTGACTATATATATATATATATATATATATATATATATATATATATATATATATATATATATATATATATATATATATATAATATATATATACACTGTAGATAGATACTCCTGTGCAAGTGGACTCTTTAATATAATTAGAAAATTGTTAACAGCTATTAAAACATCCAGTAATTACTTTCTCACATCTCGCAATGGGTTTGCTCATTCTTCTAGTTTAAGAAATAACATCTTATGTTCTGGGCTGTTTTTAAGTCCAGCCTTACAGGTATAACATCAAAGGAGTAGCTGACAAGGTCAGACATCTCCTTGGATTGCAGGTCCCTTTTGTGTCATGAAGTTATCATCTATATCACAACTGGGTGGCACTAACTCAGTGCAGGAGTTGAGTGTTGATTCAAATTGTAGTCTTGCTTGATGAAGGTAATCCATATGATTTTCACCTACTTTCCCAGTTAAAATGAAGAAATAGCGAGAATAAAAAATAATATCTTCCAAAGCTGCTATAGAGTATTAGGTTATACTTTTTAAGTTACAGTCCAAGGCCAAGAAATGTCTTCATACCGTGTAAATCTGTTATTAGTATTTGCAGAAATTATTTAAGTGTTCCTACCTATGGTATTTAAAGCATTGCTAATCTAAGAGGGCCTATCAGCAACTAATGTTTTTTTTTTCTTTTTTTCCCAGACAGCAAGAAAGGAGAAATACAGAATGTTGGGTCATCTGTATAATAAATTACCTTAACACTGTATGTGGGGACATGTTTTATCCAATATTCATTATTTTGGTATGTTTTAAAATAAACACATGGATCTATTGGAACACACTATATGAGAATGAATTTTCAACTGGTCATTTTAGGCTTTCTCCATCCAAACCAGGTAACTGTTATTGGTTAATATATCATTGGTTGGGTTGTGTCCTTGTAAAACAGAGTAACAAACCATCTACAATACTATAAAAACAACTTTATTAGTTATTGTATGCTTGTTAACGTACAGAAGTTAGTGAAGACAATTCAAAAGTGTAAGTTGATTGTTGAGGAATGCAAAGAACAGAAAACACAATTAGAAAAAATAAAAAAATGAGTATATTTTTCCTGTCTCAAGTTACCCATATAGCAGTAACACGTACCACTGAAAGCTGCTAATGATTCCCAGGGTAGCACTAACTTGACCATTGCATCCACCAAAACGACTCATTACCACAACAATGCTCCAAAAAAAATGGAGTACTTATTTAGTACATGATATTAGTAATAGTTATGCTATGAATGATTTTTTTGGCCCTTCACTTTGGCTAAAATTAATAACTGACATCATCAGAACAGATATAGTGAAAAGCAAAATCTTGAAAATCAAAGATAATACATTCCTAAAAACCACTGGATGTGTTTTTAAAATGGCTAATTATTTTTACAAAGTGGTCTCTGACACTGCGCCTAGACCATGGCCAGTCCATTCTATGTCTTAAGATGCTTTTTTTTTTCAAGTTATAAATGACAGAAAAGGGGTTCTTCACTCAGGGTTCTTGTAAAAAAGTGATATGATGATTCAAGTTTAAGGTAAGCTCATACTTTTCATTTTGAAATTACTAGTAGCCTAATTAGTATCAAGCTCAGCATAATATTATAACTTAAAACAGTCTCTGTGTATGCACTGGTGCATTGGCAGGCAGAGTTAGCTGGGGACTTCTGTCTTTACTTGTACAGGGGCCGTGTATGGGTTGCTCTGGAATGCATATCTGTATAGCACAATGCCATTTTTATCTGCATTTCTCCCACTGGCTAGTAACAGCAGAAAAGAAAATGAATACAAATACAGACAGTAAAATACATCTTCAGATTAAAGAGTCCAGAGCTACTAGGGTCTAGTGAACATTTTAAGCTGCCATCATGAAATAATCCGAGTTACCTACTCACCCGTTCACTTTACTCTATTCAAAGATAACATGACTCAAAAATGTCTTGTGTTTATTAAATAACAAAAAAAAAAATAATTGATGACGGGAACTATAATTACAGGTGCTCAACAGACAGAGACATCTTAGAGTAAATATTATTTGCACAGACAGAGAGATACAGTTGTGTCAAAAAGACATATGTTAAAAATACTTAAGCAGACAAAACAGTAAAGGCCGGCACAGAAGTGAAGTGGTTAGTGTTGTGATTGTAGTGTATCCTAATCAAAACACTGCATCCTTATATACTGAAAAACCATCCAAGTGTTCCATACTGCTCTCACCAGAATGTGTACCATTAACTCAGTAGCTCATGGTCTACATGATATTTAAATGAAGACTATTATTACCGTATTTGACTATCAACTGAATTAAAATTTAAATTTCAAGCCATAGTTTATCATCTGGATTAAAACTTCAGCTGCCTCTGTTTTTGTCCCGTTTGTCCTGTGTTGACTTTTCAAAAATGATTATGGTTATTTTACAAATGATATCTTTTTCAGTGCATTACATACAAAATCAAATTTAATTTATATACCACTGTATACATATTTAATGCTACATTCAGTTTATTATTTTATTTCCTATGGTCAGCATCAATAAAATAACTGCTGTAGGGGTTGAGCTTACCCATATATTCTGAAGGTTATTTCTCTGTAAGAAAACCACAAAATGCGATCATAATATTCAATTAATTGTTTTGTACAGTCCCAGCACTTTCGTCAGTAAATAAATTACCCTATGGCAAAAAACTAGTCAGAGTATTTTAGCAATACTACTCTGAAGTAGCAAAGCATGTGCTCCTAAAAGACACCATAAATCACATACATTTATAACGTGGATAGAAAACACGGCACATTGATGGTGTTTCTCGATAGTTTAGGTTAGTTTTCTAGATGGTTGAAGAAAGTTTGTCGGTCAACTGCTTCAAAAGAAGCTATGTGGTAGAGGAGAAAGAGTCATGGATGATAAGAAACAGATGATTGCTCGAGTGATTATTTTTTTAGCCTGATGGAAATTTGTCTTCCTTTTCCTAAATATAAAATAAACTCAAAACATAATGATTGTAAATGTCATGTAGTACTACAGTGTGTATTGCTAACAAATGTAGTAAGTCCTGTTATTTGACATTAATAGATTTTGACATTTTGTCATTAATCCTGTCAGCAATGTGCAAGTAATCATGCGCTCATATTTACATAATTCAAACTGTCTCAGCAGTCTTACTTGAATATCTGATGTTTCAGCTTTGAAAGTTAAACGTAACAGATAAATGAAAAAGTAAAATATCTAACCCTTACTGAACAAACATCTAGCTTTGTTCATTTGTGTGATGACAGGTTCCTAAGTGCCAGCAGTGCGATTCTGTGATCATTATAATAAACAATATTAATGGCAAACATATTATGTGCTTGATTTGCATTCTGCTTATTTATTGCTAACTATAAAGCACATCTTTTCTTTGAAAACAAGTAATTCTATATATATTTGCAACATATCATTATTATGAAAATATCTCCTTGGCTAAGCATCTTTATTGTATTCCAACAACAATTAAATTTTTTTCTGCTTTTTTGTGGACTTGCTGTCTTGATTATTTTTCAGTTTACTCTTAGGTTATTCTAACTTGAAGTAGGATAAGCAGTTTATGAAAAATTTTTTCATATTATATTTGCAGTCTCCTTAGCATTATGTTTATCCCCGGAAAAACAAGCCAAAATCACTCTTTTTTTTTTTTTTAACAAAAAAATATGTTCTTACATGTAACATAATCCTGTAAATAACAAACAGTCAACATAAATACAGGAGAAAAGTTATGTCTAGTGTCCACTGCTGCGCTGTAGCAGATTTAGTACACTTTCTCTGTGTGACATTTTTTGGGACAGTCACCAATACTATGTTGTAAGCAGGACAGTAGGAATGCATTTCTGTTTACACTTTTCATTTATTTTTTTCTGTTGCTCGCACATGAAACTGTAGAATATCAGTGCCTGACCTGCATGATTGACATGCCCCTTATGTTAATGCAGGCTATCACAGCTCAAGGTTTAGTAACTTTCACCTATTTCCCTGACACAAACATTGACAGTTGTCACATTGTGAACAGTGCCAATGTCTTGCTTGTCCTTGCACTTGATCACAATTATTTTGCCTTTTTGTCACACAACTACTCTTCCATCACTGTGAACAAGTTTCATGCATTCCAACTGTCCTGACATAACAGCAGTTTGGTCATGCAGTGTCTTGTCATGCATTAGTGTAACTTTCCATGTTAACGACTGAGACCAATTAATATCACTAATGTTTGAAAATAAATTAAGATTGTCACTATTGCTTGATCAAATAGATGCATGGAAGACACCATCTGTACCGCCCACCATACAGTGATGAGCCATCTGAAACACTCAGGGACCTATGTAAAGATGCTATTTGTCGATTATAGCTCGGCATTTTAATATAATCATCCTGAGCATAACCTGAACATTTCCTCCTCCTTCTGTGCTTGGATAAAGGATTTCCTCGATGGCTGCCAAAAACTGTTACATGTGGTGCCCCCAGTTCCTTCACCCTCACCCTTACCACTGGCTCCCCTCAGGGCTGTATACTGAGCCCACTTCTCTATGCCCTGTACACTTATGACTGTACATCTTATAACGTCAGCAACATTATCATCAAGTTTGCTGATGACTCTACCATTGTAGGTCTCATAACCGGTAATGATAAGCATACAGGGACAAGGAGCAGAAGTTCTCAGTGTGGTGCTACAGGAACAATCTATCACCCAAACCCCACAAAACTAAAGAGATTGACATCAGGAGACACAGAGCAGAGCCAACCCCACTCTTTTAACAGGGACTTGGTGGAGAGGGTCACATCTTTAAAGATTCTAGGAAAGTACATCTCTGAGGACCTGTCCTGGACACCAAACACTCTACTCCTGAGACTTCCCTGAAAAATGGAAATGAAGGGGAAGCTGCTGTTGACCTTCTACTAGTCAACCACTGAGAGTGTTTTAGTGTACTGTATTTCAACATGGCATGCCGACTGTCCAGCAGCAGACAGGATAGCTCTGCAGAGGGTAATATTCATGGCAGAGAAAATCATTGGATGCTCTCTGCCCTCTAGTGCCCATATTTTATTTCTAGTATGTACAATGATTACTATAGTGAAAAATAATTTCCACCCTTTACTTATTTATGTGTTTTATCTATTTCTTATAAAATGTGTGTTGTTATATTATTTGTTTGTCATTGTTTGTTGTACTTGCACCATTTACATGTGTAACTTTTACAATTTCATTGTACTGGTACAACAACAATGGCTTTCTAATTCTAATTTTAATTCTAATTGATTCAAGCAATGGTTCAGTTTCAGTTGGTTCTAAAACTGCCTTTTGTTTGCCATTGTATTTTTCATTGGAGGCTCATGAATATTGATGAGTTATGTTAGAATTACTATAAAGTGGCAGAAAGCATAAGATATTTATGCTTTTTTTGGTAGCATTATGTTATTTCATCCACTAAATGGCAGCACAATACTGTCCTGAGAGTTATTCAGGCTTAATACATATAATTACACGTCACCCCCTGCCTGACTCAAGCTTATCCATAACTGCATAGAATTCTGAGGCCAAGTCAAGCCTGAGGTTAATGCCAAGGAGGTTAGACAAATGTTTTTAACCAAAACAAAATAATCCAATCCAGTGTCTTATAAGCACTGGGTGCAGAGTATGAAACAACCCTGCAGTGGCACTAGTATATCAAGTTCACTGAGGTACACTCCCTGACTTGCACTCAAAGCCACTTTAGTGTCTCCAAGTAAACTAAACATGCACATCTTTGGATGTGAGAGAAAACCAGAATACTTACAGCATACAGACACAAGAAGAGCATGCAGACTCCACACAGACAACCACTTGACATGGGATTTAAATCATGAAAGCTGGATCATTTAGCCAATAACGCTAACCACTGTGCCACCATGCTGCCTTTTTAAATATAAGTCAGCTTTAAATAATAGAATTTTGTAAGAAAAACAGTTGTCAATCATGGTTTACTTTAGAAAACTAAAGTCTAGTCAACAGTCCTTGCAATTGTTTTCCTACAAAATTTAATCGGCATGTGTGCTTTATTCAGGACCATTATGAATGACAGACTCAATTATGTATGGTAGCTTTTATATGTGTGTAACTTTTTTTTGATTGGGCAACTCATTTGTCATGCTGTCAGAAAGATCATGATGCTGTGTTGTAATAAATGCAATTAAAAATAATTTAATCTTTACCTAGGTGAATTCAGGATGGTCGAGATCACAAGAGGATAGAATTTACCTTCATACACAGAGGAGCTGGTCTCCAGGCAACCTGAACTCTGGGTGCAGGAACCAATACTTGCCATTAGATTGTACAAACAAATATGATAAATTGCAGCAATAAAAGAGGTCAAATAATTTTCAGTCATAGTTCACAAATAATTTACATGTCCCATATGTCCTTTAATTTCTGCAGATAAGCAAAATAGTTTTTACTGAAAAAAGAAGGCCATTCAGCAATTTTGCCAGTATTAAACATTATCATAAACTCTAGATTGTTATGGTTTTTGACTCGTTTAGTACCCATCAACAAGATCAAAATAAGCATGCAATCCTCCTGATTTATGCCATTAATATTTTTATCATCTATTAGCTCAAGGCATTAAAATGCCTGAGTACCGAGGAATGTGTTGCAGTTGAAATACTATAGAACATTGTTCTTAGTGGTATTCAGACAATGCATCTAAGTAAATTCTCTGGTGTTTTGATGTTTTTATTTTGTTAATCTGATGCTTTTAACACATCCTGTGTCATTTACCAGTTTAAAGGTTTACTGTGGTTTATTTGTACTGTATATTAAAAGCTATGTATTTTAAAAGAACTTTTTAAAATTATTTTAGTTAATATGTACAGATTATTGCAACAAAAACAACAACAATTTATTTCTGGTATAGGTGGTCAAAATCACAATGGGATCAATGGGCTATAAGAGGCCTTGTTTTTTGACAGCCTCCCAGCCTTGACTCCCAAAGAAGACAAGAAAATACTCCCAAAAAAAAAAGAAAATGTTTGTAGGAAAAAAAAAAATAAAAAAAAAAATATATATATATATATATAATATATATATGTATGTATATATAAAGGAGCACTGGAATCATGGGCCATTAGGGTCCTTTCATCAGACTGGCTGGGCCTATCACTGACTCTTACCAGTAGTGGGAAACAGCTTATTGGCTGAGGTCACCAGGACTCTGACCGTGTCTGGCTTGTCTGCCTCCTTTTCGACAATCTGGCCGTGGTTCTACAACTTCCTGATGGAAAGAGATTGTTGATTACTGGTTTTGTTAATTAGTTTCTATTTTGTTTTTGATGTATTTGAACAAATGTGTATCCTTATATGTGACAGTTCTGTATTTAGTATGCGGTACAATCTATTCTTGCATTTTGCCATTAAGAGTTGTGCTTTGCGCCTGCACTTGGTAAGGCACGCTGTGCAAGAGCAAAATATTTTGTACTATTGTATTGCATTTCTGAGGTGGCAGTGATAGGCTGGCCAGCTAGTGGTGCGAAGAGGATTACTTGTGTTCTGTTTTTGTGTATTTTGTTTACACCCTTTTTTGACACCCATTGCATGTCTTTCCTACCTGGAATTGGGTGTCTGTCTGAATTTCCTTTCCCAAGATTATTAAACAATATAAAGGGCCCCTGACTTTATAAACTGGCAACAGATGTGAACTGTTTGATTAAAAAAGAAAAAAAAAACTTAAAAGAAAATTGAGAATTTATATCTTTCTTTACATCTATATCTTCACAACACAGTAGAAGTTAGAGTAGGTAATTATTTTTTTTACAAAAGACCTTGTGGTAGGGCTATAAGCCTAATGTTTGAGAAGCTAGGTGAGTATTTTGTTTCGAAGCTGCTTTAACTTTTCATTTGCGATACCCAAAATCAAACAACAGGTGTCTTGTGAAAATAATTTGACTCATATGATCAATATCTGCAGCCTGAGGCAATCTTTCCTCCTGATAGATTTTTTTGCTGGTATTGATGCTGAACTGCCAATCAATCTCCTAGACTTCAGCTCCCCCCCCCAGAAACCCCTAAGAGTGTTGTACTTGTGCCTGACACTTTTTGACAGGACGTCCTGGAGACGGCCCATGATGATCTATGGTCTGGTCAAGCAGGGATCGAATAAATTAAAGAATTTCTTGAAAGTCCCCTTTTGGTGGCATTCTGTACATCACCTGGAGGAGATTTCTTTTGATGTTATGAAGTATTTGCCTCCTCTCTGGCGAATTTAATGGTAATGATGGACAGATTTTTAGAAAGATTCACCTTTATGTTCGCTTTGCTAAGGTGTTCACCAAATGTTTTATTAAGGAATATGTTTTACCCATTCTCCTCGCACATAATAATAATTTGTTCAATACAAATAGTTCTCTAAAGGATTTTTGTATTATTATTATTATCTTTTTTTAATCTATGACCTCTTTATTTTCGAAATAAACAATGTTACAATTGCATTTGGCTTTTTTTATTTTTTAAATAGGCATACTGTATATTGCTTTACATTGGAAGGCACTGAAAAAGGAATACAATTTTTGGAAACCCATTCATTTTCATCATATTAATTCTTCTAGCTAATTAGAGATGAAAGCATGACTACCTGATGAGATCTTATTCATCTTATTCAATTGCATTGTTAAAGTTAACCTTGAATAGGTATTTAAATCATTGTGTAATTATGATTCTGAAGTATATAAATTACTTTGATACAAGAAATAGTAACTAGTCTTAAACTGACTTACCGTATGATGGTATTAACTGTAAAAATATGCTTCTTTTAGAAATTCATTTTTAAAATATATAGAACTCCTCTACTACATTTAGCACATAAGGAAGTGATAAGTATGGGTCAGTGAAACATACTTTTTGATAATGTTCTTTCGTTACAGCTCCAAAATCTCTGTTTTTTATTTCCAAATGTTGACAGTGGTAAGCCCAATAGCACTGGCAAATAAAATTGGTGATAAAGGACAACAATTTCTGAGTACATTTTGAAACACAGCAATTATAATATGAATTCTTTACAAGAACTGACATGTCTGGAATGGAGATAATGCAAATACAGTTTGCCACTTGCTTTTTAGTGAGGAGTTCTCGAAGTAGGCTAATTACCTAACTTCGTATGATGAAGCACATGGATAACAATTTTGCTTAGTTTTAAGTGTGGTTTTCATAACATGAGTTTGTGATTTTTACTCACTTAAGACTTGTGATACTAGAAAATAAGAATTTTGAAAAATGAGTGTAGACCATTCAGTCCATCAAGCCTGTTTAGCTAATAGCTAAGCTCTCTCAATATCTCATTCAGATTCTTCTTAACATTATTACCAAATTACCAATGCCTCCGAAAAAACTCATAGTCCCAGCCCACCTTAAATCCCTTTGCACCTATCCGTCAGTGTCTTTTGTCTTGTAAATGTGCCGACAAGTAACCTGCAATCCCATCGCCTCACCCACCACCGCAGCTCAATTCGCAAAGAATGTTCTCAGTGCTCAGTGTTTATCTTGAAGTGAAGTGCTGGAGTTGTACAGGGTAAATAATATATCGTCATTTGGAATACATACATTTCATGTGTGTTCTGTGTCTACAACAATCTATGTACACACATCGTTAAAACAAACGTTTTTCATGTTTTAGTAATAAACGACAAAATGTAGACGTGAAATGTATAATGTGTAAAGCCTGAAGTCCAAATATCAAACATACACTTTCACAAAAGGTGCAAGTGTAATTCGACAGCTTCTGTGGTGCAGCGGTACAAACTGAAAGCATGACTTTCAGCGTTACGAAGGTCTCGTTGAAGGAGACAAAGGGTCTCAAAAGAGATGCAGGCAACACTAGTTGACCATGTCATAACCATGGCTTGAACATGAAAGAAGCAGGTCAACAACAGTATCATCTCCAGACAGAGGAGCACCTTCAGCAACAGACTGCTGTCACTGTCCTGCTCCACTGACAGACTGAGGAGATCATTCCTCCCCCACACTATGCGACTCTTCAATTCCACCCGTGGGGGGGGGCTGGGGTAAATGTTAACATTATACAAAGTTATTGTCTGTTTTACTTGCATTTTTATCACTCTTTAATTTAATATTGTTTTTTTTTATCAGTTTGCTGCTGCTGGAGTATGTGAATTTCTCCTTGGGATTAAAAAAGTATCTATCTATCTATGTAACACGTGTGGGCCAATGTGTCATAATTTACTGTGACTAGCATAATGTAGTAATTTGGAAATAAAGATGGATACAGTAACTTTGGCCACTGCATTGCAATACTTATAGTATCTATAGATTTAGTTATGGTACATTTCATAAAAAATACACAAAGATGAATAATTGTGTGTTTTTTCAGAAGTGCAAAAGGACTCTGAAAGAGGGAGAGGCAGCTTGTATTTAATCCAAAAGCAGCAGACCGCAGAGTTAAACATGGATACCAACAATTTCACTGCACACTGAAAAGCAAAATGGATTGCATTGGTTTGCATTTTCCTATTAGTGTGTAGTTGGTGTTAAGAATTAGCTATTAAGGTGATGTTTTGATGTAGAGTTTTGATATAAAAATATCATTTTAGAAGAGTTAGTATAGTTTGAATGAAGTGTGTGATTTACATGAGATGTTTGACTTGTTTTGGATTGTGTGAGTGTGTATGGGTATTGTGTATAGAGTTTAGATAAAATGAGCTGTAGTTTCAGAAATCAAGTGTAAGCAGTCAGAAAGAACTGTAAAAGAATGTGAATTGAGCGGCACTACAGAATAATGCTCAGAGCAATATATACACTTTCACAAAAGGAACAAGTGTAATACAACAGCTTCTGTGGTGCAGCGGTAAAAACTGCTGACTTGTAATCAAGAGGTTGCTGGATTGATCCTGGCTACCTCCCAAGTTTACCATTTTGAGTAGTGAGCTGCTCTTATTGTTGACATTATACAATAAAAACATACATTTGATTTGCGTCTTTAACATTTCGGAAAACATTGTGGCAATGATGCAACATTATTCGTATTCATCCGCATACCTTCTTGCAGTTGTAATCAGTGACTGCGTTTTTTTTTTTTCCCAATCTTGCTCAATCTCCACATTTTGGTGCATGGTGGTGTTTCTTTTGTACTCCAGGACATGCAGAGGAAAGCATAGTACACAGAAATCAGTTCCACATTATATACAATCATCAAATTCAAATGTTAACAGTTCACACACACCCAAGGACCATCATTCCTACATTACATCTCTCTATACTGTGGTTCCTATTACATTGAAGGGGCACCTGACACTGACACTGACAAAGTTCCTCTGCAAGGTGAGCCTCTTGTTCTCCTCTGGATTTGCCTCCTCCTGGATTTGAACCTGTGAACCTGTAGGGTGACATCACATGATTACTTACTGTCAACTTACACTTACCTCTACATCATCTGTCTCCCCACCTAAATTTTCAGTTCATATATACAGTTTCAGTTCACATATACAGTTCCTTGTTATTTTCACTGAAACACACCACAGTGCAATGGACATATACCATTTTCACAACTAATTCTGAAATTTCAACACATAACTATATTTACCAGGATATTGAAATGTTTTCATGCTGACACCTTGTAGCTGCTCCCCAAATAACACATAGACAATACATGAGAAAATATAATTCTGCACATTTAATACAGAGAATGAGAAATATTTCATAAAATTAATACATCATGGCCAGGATTTGAACCCAAATTTGTTCTTTTCAAGCCTGATATACTAACAACTACACCACAGTTTCTTTGGAAAAATTACACACCTTTCTAAGTATTCTAAGTCAAACAATGTCCTCCTCCAGTCTCCAAAACAGAGTAAAAGTGAGTTTTACAACTCATTTCAATCAATCAATCAATCAACATTTATTTATATAGCACATATTCATACAAAACAATGTAGCTCAAAGTGCTTTACAAAATGATTAGAAAAATAGAAGACACAATAAAAAATAAACATAAGTCAACATTAATTAACATAGAATAAGTAAGGTCCGATGGCCAGGGTGGACAGAAAAACAAAAAAACTCCAAAAGCTGGAGAAAAAAAAATCTGTAGGGATTCCAGACCACGAGACCGCCCAGTCCCCTCTGGGCAATCTACCTAACATAAGTCAAACAGTCCTCTTTGTATTTAGGGTTTTCATGGAAGGACCTGATGATGATGGTCACGTAGACGTCTGGCTTTCAGTCAATCAATGTTGGTGCATCATGATGCTTTGAGTAGGTGGTGGTGGCGCCGGCCGCCACCACAAAGAAACCGGAAAAAGAAGCAGAAGAGAGAGTAGGGGTCAGTACGGATTTTAGAGCCACTATGAATAGTTATTGTAATGAATTGAACATACAGAGTATTCAGTATTAAGTTAAAGTGAAGTTATGAGAAGGCCATGTTAAAGTAATGTGTTTTCAGCAGTTTTTTAAAGTGCTCTACTGTATTAGCCTGGCGAATTCCTATTGGCAGGCTATTCCAGATTTTAGGTGCATAGCAGCAGAAGGCCGCCTCACCACTTCTTTTAAGTTTAGCTTTTGGAATTATAAGGAGACACTCATTTGAAGATCTAAGGTTACGATTTGGAATATAATGTGTCAGGCATTCCGATATATAAGATGGAGCGCAATTATTTAAGGCTTTATAAACCATAAGCAGTATTTTAAAGTCAATCCTGAATGACACAGGCAACCAGTGTAGTGACATCAAAACTGGAGAAATGTGTTCGGATTTTCTTTTCCCAGTTAGGATTATAGCAACTGCATTCTGCACTCGTTGCAAGTGATTTATGTCTTTTTCGGGTAGTCCTGAGAGGAGTGCGTTACAGTAATCTAGTCTACTGAAAAAAAAGCATGAACTAATTTCTCAGCATCTTTCAATGAAATAAGAGGTCTAACTTTAGCTATGTTTCTTAAGTGAAAAAATGCTGTCCTAGTGGTCTGATGAATATGCAATTTTAAAATTCAGATTACAGTCAACGGTTACCCCTAAGTTTTTTACTTCCGTGTTAACTTTTAATCCTAGTGCATCAAGTTTATTTCTGATAACCTCATTGAATCCATTATTGCCAATTACTAAGATTTCAGTTTTCTCTTTATTTAGTTTGAGAAAATTACTATTCATCCATTCAGAAATACCAGTAAGACATTATGTTAATAAAGTATCTATCTATCTATCTATCTATCTATCTATCTATCTATCTATCTATCTAGTGAATCGAAAGAGTCGGAGTCATCAGGTGCTATTGATAAGTACAGCTGTGTGTCAGCAGCATAGCTGTAGTAACTCACGTTGTAACCTGAGATAATCTGACCTAATGGAAGCATGTAGATTGAGAAGAGCAGCAGACCCAGGATAGAGCCTTGTGGAACACCGTATCGGATATCATGTGTCTTTGAGATGTGATTACCACAACTCACAAAGAATTTTCTACCTGCCAGGTAGGATTCAAACCAATTTAAGACACTGCCAGAGAGGCCCACCCATTGACTAATGCGATTTCTAAGAATATTGTGATCAATGGTGTCAAATGCAGCACTCAGATCTAAGAGGATGAGAACAGATAAATGGCCTGTCTGCATTTACCCGCAAGTCATTTACTACTTCAACAAGTGCAGTTTCTGTGCTGTGATTTGTTCTGAAACCTGACTGAAATTTATCAAGAATAGCATGTTTATTGAGGTGGTCATTTAATTGCAAAATGACTGCCTTCTCTAGAATTTTACTTAAGAAGGGCAGGTTGGAGATGGGTCTAAAATTTTCAAAGGCAGAGGGGTCAAGATTATTTTTCTTGAGCAGGGGTTTAACTACAGCAGTCTTAAGATAGTCTGGGAAGACCCCCGTATCTAATGACGAATTTACTATGTCAAGAATATTGTCAATTAGCACGTCTGATATTTCTTTGAAAAACCTGGATGGTATTGGGTCAAGGACGCAGGTGGAGGGTTTCAGTTGAGAGATTATACTATGTAATTCAGGTAAATTTATCCTGGTAAAAGCATTTAATTTGTTTATAATGGAGTACCGGGGCTTTGGAGGTTCTGCAGTGTTGGGGAGATATACTATGTTATCTCTAATATCATTAATTTTTTGATTGAAAAATACAGCAATGTTCTATCTCTTGCTCTTTGTTCAAATAATACAGTCTGATATACAGTATCAACTGAGAAAGAACTGTAGACCAGTCTTACTGGTGGTGTAGTGGTTAGCATGCATGTCTCTCAACCAATAAGTTACAGTTCAATGTACGACTTATACTTTTTCCTTTAATGATCAACAATTATTTCCATATACCTGTCTTTATTGCTTGCCACTGCTTCTCAGTTTACATATCTCATAGTTCATGAGTGCAAAAAGACATTTTTTCATACTGCCACCTTGTACCTGCTTCCCAAGTAACTTTAGTTAATGCCTGAGTAACTATGACCCCACCCACATACAAAACAACCAATGACAGATTTTGAAATAAAAATCCTTCGTGGGCAAGATTTGACCACATATTTTTTATTTAAGGGCGGATATGCTAAATACTACACCACAAATAGGTGGTGAATTTTTGGCACAGATCAAAATTTACTATTTTTTGACAATCACATGGTGCCCTCCACCTACTCCCAAAAAATAATAAAAAGTGACTTTCACAACTTATTATATATATACACAATATAAGGTAACATTACATTATTACATGCCATCTCAGGTTAATGCTCTTTGTTCTAGTTATACAGTATAATGTACAGTATCACCTGAAAAAGAACCGTTTTAACGGTAGCATAGTGGATAGGATATATGTCTATGAACCAGCACCTTTGAGTTCAATTCCAACAGATGACCAAAAAACTTTTTCTTTCCTTAAATTACACAAATAAAAAAAACTCATCCATATTTGTCATTCCTCCATGACACTTTTTTATTTTCTGTGTCTAATTTGATTTTGCTTTGTTTTCCAATCAAGACTTAGTCAACTCTATACACAAATTATGTTCTTCATTACCTCATGAAAGGCTTCACCAGTCCACATTTATGTGTACACTCCTGATATTCACATTGAAAAGCCACATTAACAAATCATCACCAACATCTTTCATAGTTCAAAAAGCACAGCAAAGTGCAATATGTTCAGATTAAACACCTGTGACGTAAAGTGTCAAGCTGATAGAATACATGTTGCATTACAGTACAACTTGGTAAACATTACAGCTTTGTTTAATTGTCATATATTAGAAGACAATATTTCAGCAGTTGATCAAGAAATAGTATTCTTATAACCTTCTTTCGTCCCCCTCTGCATGATTTTCACTTCTTCAAGGATTAGTTTCACAACTCCATTCTCACAAACAAACCAGTTAAAATAGCATAGTGGAAAGGGAGCACAGTTGTTAATTCGGGGGCCAGGGTTCAATTCTTGCATGATACTTGCATATTTGACAAACACAGTAGCTTTTCATTTTTCTTATTACGATTTTAATAAAGAAAGATTCTAATCTAAATTCAAAAGAGAATACAATTTCATAACATGTTGCTCTTCTCTGTCTTTCTTTCTCATGCACTATGTTGTCTGTTCACTTCTACAACTATACGGTCTGTCTCCTGTTGGATGACCCCATGCTCTGCCACCATCCATACTGCATGAATGCTATTTTTAGGTAAGTCATTAATTTATAATTGTTTCCTGAAATCAGTCCTTAACCCTGCTTATCCAAAATAGAAATGCAGAGAAACTGGAGTCTATCCCAGAAAGTCTTGGGCACAAGAAACAATCCCTGCAAAGGGCACCATCTACATACACATCAAGGGACAATTTAGCTTCAGCAATCCAAGTAGCATGCGTACTGGACTGTGAGAGGAAACCAGACCACCTGGAGAAACCCACACAAGGAAAACATGGACACTGCACAAAGGATGCACCCGTTACGTGAATCTCACCACAACCAATTCCAAAATCCCATTGTTACAAAAGTGGCATGCTCTTTCATTATCTCCACACTCCTCAACCCAATCAGCAGTCACTAAGAGTTCCTTAAGTTGGACACCTCTTGTTCCCACAGAAGTTGGCAAACAGTGATCACCAGACTAAGCATATTAAATTAACGTCATTACATTTTCTCAAGGTTTGAACATTACAATTTAAATTACACTGTACAGTATATCATTTCCAGAATGAAATGCATGTGTATGATAACACCTAGAGTACAGTGTCTCTGAGCATTATTCTACAGTGCTGCTTGATTCACATTCTTTTATAGTTCTTTCTGACTGATTACCATCGATTTTTTAAACTACAGCTTATTTTATCCAAACTCTATACACAATACCCATAAACACTCACACAATCCAAAACAAGTCAGACATCTCATGTAAAGCACACACTTCATTCAAACCATACTAACTCTTCTAAAAATTGTATTTTTATATTAAAACTCTACATCAAAACATCACATGAATAGCTAATTTTAAACACCAACTACACACTAATAGGAAAATGCAAAATAATGCAGCCCATTTTGCATTTCATTGTGCAATGAAATTGTTGGTATCCACGTTTAACTCTGCGGTCTGTTGCTTATGGATTAAATAGAAGCTGCCTCTCCCTCTTTCAGAGTCTTTTTGCATTTCTGAAAAAACACACATTTACTAATCTTTGTGTGAAATGTACCAAATCTAAATCTACAGGTACTATACGTATTGCACTGCAGAGGCCACAGTTACTGTACCCATCTTAATTTCCAAATTATTACATTATGTCAGCCACGGTAAAATCCGACACATTGGCCCACACGTTGACCTGCTCCTTTCATGTTCAAGCCATGGTTGATGACATGGTCAACTATTGTTGCCTGCATCTCATTTGAGACCCTTTGTCTCCTTCAACAAGACCTTCCTCTTACTCTGTGTCTCTGCCTTCTCCTCTACTCCCTCAGTTGGGTAGCTGGTAGGCACAGAAGCTTCATCACTGTTACAGGCCAAACCCAATTTTAGAACAAACTAATTTAGACTAATATATTACCAGCCAAATCCAATTTTAGGTCGAAATATGCACACACATATATATATATATATATATATATATATATATATATATATATATATATATATATATATATATATATATTGTGATCTATGGCCGGCCATTCATCCTGGCCAATACCCCCACGCCGCCAGGTGGAGCCCTCCTTGCAGTATGGAGGTGCCCCGAAGACCAGCAGGGCATCATGGACATTGGAGTCTTTATGCACAGCCCTGCTGGATACCATGGGGGCCACTAGGAGACGCTGCAGGGAGGAACAATGATTATTTGCCTTACGCCTCGGAAGTACATCCGAGTCACATGGACAAGGGGAATGACGTGCTTCCGGGGTGAAGAAGAAGACTTTTTATCTGACCGAGAAGTAATAAGGAATCACATGGACTGGGGATTGGGAACACTTCCGGGTCAGGGAATATAAAAGGACTCTGGGAACTCCAGACGACGAGCTGAGCTGGGTGGAAGGGTGGCAACGCGTCTTGGAGAGGAGGATTGTTTATTGTTATTGTGATTATAGTTTATGAGTATTGTGGATAGGAGAGTGCTTTGTGCACTGTTGTTTAATAAAAAGTCAACTGTTTGGACTTTTACCACATGTCTGGCATCTTGGACAAGGGTTCAAGGGAGCAATAGTGCCCCCAACCTGTCACAATATACACTACCCCTCAAAAGTTTCACAACACCTCAATTTTTCTTCACATTTAATCAGCTGAAATGGAATCAATGACCTAAAATGCTAAAGAGAGAAGCAGTAAACTGCCAGAGGTTTACATTTTAAATTTAGCTTCGCAAACACTGAAAAATGAAAATATCAGACAATTAGAAATGGGCCTTCTTCAGTGACCAACTAATAGGTTACCACCTACAGATGTTCTGCAGCAATTAAATTAGGACTTTCAAATTGAAGGAAACAATTTGCACAGAGGTTTCAACTTCTGTTGATTACTTCGAAAGCTTCTGTCTGTCTTAAAGCAGAGTTGGAACAGACTGTATAATTACACCTTCTAACGTACTGCTTGGACAATATTACATTGGCAGTAGTGTATATACACACTCTGAAGGAACTATCTGCTATGTATACTGCAGCAGTGGTAGCTTTGTGTTCACATTATTGTACATATTTGGCCATGTACATTGTGGGCCTGGTGGTCTGTCGCCACCTTAATGTGTTTTTTTTGTTTTCAGTCTAATGCTTCTTACTGTAAATTTGATATCATTATCACATTAAATGACACTGGCAGAGAAGTGTGTAGAAAAGCTCTGCAGTGTTTGTTCTGTGGAGTTCTGTGCTATGTCACTGATTTCCAAATGTAGGTGTTATCTAACATAGCATTAAGAAAAGGTGATATGAGAGTTTGTCATGAAATTTGAACTTAGAGATTGAAATCTGTGCAATGTGTTGTGTTAAACACAACTGTGGTGTGTTTCTCTTCTCCCTACTTTCCTCTGTCCCTGAACACCTCAGAAACTGACTTCTCCTAGACTTCAACCTGTGGGATGAGATTGCAGGAATCATTGAGATTCAACTCTGTCTTCACTCTACACCACCTGTCCTGGTGTGATAACCCCACACACTTTTTCAGAATTTCTCCATTACATTTATTTTTTTTCATTTATTCTTAATCACACTATAAGTCAAAGCAGACATTCACAGTTTATATTTCACAGTTTGATAATAGACCAGGATCACAAACAGTCTATTTAAAATCCACCTAATAAAATTTTACTCTTTAGTTACCTAGTGCCCAAAGGATTACAGTGATATTTGCATGATGACACCTCATACCTGCTGCACAAATAACAACAGGCAATTCCTGATAGAATATGGCCACATCCGCTGCTAATATTGACAATAACAAATATCTCATAAACAGCACAAGTTTTCATATCAATTGGAATTGAATCCAGTACCATTACTTTAAGGGCAGGTATGCTAACCACTACACCATGTCTTGGTGCTGTTTTGCCAGGATAGTTCGCACCTTTCTATTTTTGTCAGTCAAAGACTGGCCTCCATCTGCCCCCAAACAGACTGAAAGTGAGATAAGAACTCAATAAAATTTTGAGGTAAAGTTAAACAAGTAGCTGCCACCTCAATCTCCTGTTCTTTGTTCAAATGATGCACTGTATCAACTGAGACAGAGACCCAGGCCAGTTATGGTGGTATAGTGGATGACATACATGTCTGTCAACCAGGAACTGTAAGTTCAATTCCCATCCATGGCAGTCAAGATTTTTTTCTTAACTACACTTTTCATTACTCCACATCAAACTCTTGTAGGATTTTCCATGATACATATTTAATTGCATAAGTCTCAATTGAATAAGCCTCATTTTACAGTCATGGCTTGATCACTTCCAGAAATGTAATGTGCTTCTCATTCACTCGAGGTAAACTGCAATCATCCACATTTATGTGCACACTCATGGTATTCATGGTGAGCAGCCCCAGCACCATATGTAATGTAAAAATATCACAACACTCAAAACTCCAAGGGGGACCTCCACTTCTGTGCTCAACTAAGAAATCAAACTTATAGACACCTTACTACAGGCCCTGTGTGACACTTTCTATGCTTGAAAAGAATTAGATTCTAAAAACAACTGAGTTCAGCTTTTGCAAAATCTGATCATTTATGTTCTTTGCTTTTCACATGTTTCTGTCTGGCTAGTGATCTCTCATTATCTTTCAGGCTCCAATGGCATTGACCGGACATGGCATCCAGACATAGTGGGTATAAAAAGTATGACATTATTGTGGTCATTGCTCCTCAAAAGAAGGTCTCAAGAAAATCATTAGCTCATCAAAATCTGCTCAGAAAAGCTGACTCAGTCGGACTGATGTTTCTTTACTAAGCTCGTTTTGTAACCAAGTCCTTCTCATTTATATTTTATATTGCATTTTTACAGCAATGCTCTTGTTCTTATCCTGTTTGTTTGGTATCAGCAATGTGTTGTTTGTTTTTACTAGTGACAAGTGAACCCATCTGAATTGTTTTTGCCTTGATTTTGGTGAAACTGTGGAAATATTTGGGAACTTTGCAGAACTGAGTGAAATGCAATGAACTTAATGGGCAAAGAGAAATTAAACTTCAGTGGATTATAATGGTGTAATGGCAGTAAGAGTGGACCTTAAGCAAGTGACTAAGTTATCCCTTTCTTTTTTAAAGACCCTAGAAGTATTTCACACATTTTTCTGCCTCAGTTCATTGCCCTTTCAACTCCATTACTTTATACATGCAGATTGATATAGATGTTGTAGCTTAATGGTTCTATGTATGAGATCAGGAGTAAGAGGTCCTCACATCAAATTCCGTAACCCAATGGTCAGAAGATGGATTGCTGAATTTGTCAGATTGATGTACATTTAACCATGCAAAACTGTTGAAATGAAAACTACAACCTCCCTTGACAGGCTTTTCAATTTAGCTTACATCATACAACACATGGCACAATGTGAAAGAGTGGTGGTCTATATGTCCAAGGTAAGCAGTTTAAAATAACATTGCCTAGAGTATATAGCTATGTGCATTTTCAATTATATAATATAATATAATATAATATAATATAATATAATATAATATAATATAATATAATGCAATACAAATGTAAATATGTATTAGTGAAAATTAAAGGCTCTCAGAAGGAAATAGAAAAGTTTGCAGCCTGTAGGTACAAAGCAGTAAGTGCTGAAATGTTCCTCATCCAGAGAAGAAAACACTGAAGCACTGATAAGATACACATGCCCTGAAAATGAAGGTTTCTTGCTCTTTTCAAGGAACCAATAAAAACTTCTTTTCTCAAGTGGTGTTTGTTGTGGTTCATAGCAAAGGAACCTACATAATTTCTAAAAGGTCATGCTGGTCAGAGGGAGGCATGACAGCCTATCTCTTTAATATGAAGTGCAGTTCACCCAGGGGCATCCTGGAAATGCAGTTCTCTGGAGGAAGGCCCGGTTTAAGCAGCATCCCTGAATTCATGCCTTAAAATCTGCTCTTTGCCACAGTTGTTTGAGCTTGCAGCTGGGAGGCAGAGAATAAAGGTTCTCTGGGATGGTGGTCAGAATAATTGAAGGTATTTCTCTTGTTAGAAAAAAAAAGTTTAAGAATTCAGTTTTAAAGCAGATTAGACACATTAAGAATTCAAAAAAGTGTTTTGCCTTGTTGCATACAGTTTATAATGTCTTCTGTACTTTTTTTGTTAACTTTTCCTTGTCTATTTATACTTTTTTTAAATTAATAATTATTGACATCTTAACCACTTGGATGTCTCTAACTGCCATCTTATTCAAGAACCACATTGTCTTATTACTGTGTAAAGCATATAAATTACTTAAAAATCTTAATATGGCTGGTAAAATAAAAAAAAGTCAAGATAATCTCAATTTTACTGTTAGAAGGTTTATTTTAAACTTATTTACCGGAGTTTTTCTAGACGTCTGGCTGTTTATTCAGCAGTCATTAGGAGAAGACAGTGCTGGACCCAAGATGTAAATTGCAATAGTTGTAAGTTGCAAGTCAACAACAGGACAGATCTGGGATCCCTCCTGTTGTCTTACACTGTGGCATTCAGTACAGAAATGATAGATAGATAGATAGATAGATAGATAGATAGATAGATAGATAGATAGATAGATAGATAGATAGTGTGAAGGACAGTCGGGTCCCATGCCCATGGTGAGCCGCCATGGGCAGTCCAATACCTCCCCCGGGATGCTTGGTGGCAGCCTCCCTGGCCGACGGTGATTCCCCAACCGCCCTTAGGGCTCCATGGGAGATGGAGTCCTCCACAGCTGGGTTGGGGCCCGAGGGGGGCTGTCTGCTTCCCACAGCCCGGCTGGACGAGTCTTCACCCCCACCCGGAAGTGCAATTAGGACCAGGTGGTTAATCACCTGGAACACTTCCGGGTGGGCTATAAAAGGGCCCAGCCACCACCACTCGAAGAGCCAGAGTTGGGAGGAAGAAGATGAAGCTTGTCTGGGAGGAGTGGTGGAGCGAGGTGAAGAATTGTGTTTTGTGCTTTGTGCTTTGGGACTGTGTTTGGGCTGTGTGGCACGTGGAAGACGTGTCCCACAGCTGAAGAAAATAAAAGTCTTTGTACTTTTTATATGTGCCTCCGTGTCTTTCTGTGTCGGGTCAGGAGCCTATATAGCACCTTTGTTACAATAGATAGATAGATACTTTATTAATCCCCAAGGGGTATTACATCTGGATAATGGGGTCCACTTTTTATGATGGAGACATCTGTTATGACCAAGTAAATGCAAAAAAGAAAGCTTTCAATGAACTGTAGACCAAATCTTGAATAGTTACCATACATACAGTAATGAGTGCTGGACAGCGATCCATATTATTTTTTCTATAGACAGATTTAGGAATTTTAGTACTGTATGAGTTTACAGGCAGCATATAATCTTAATGTGGCTAAAGTAGTTATTGTACATATCAAAAGCTTAATGAGCTTGGGCCACACTGATAGCACAATTCTATAGGCTATAAAAATTATAAGTTTAGAAAAGAAAGCATGTGAAAGTAAAAAGTAGCATTATATTTGTAAACAAATGTTACATCTGGCTCGACATCTATGCTACATCTGGCTTGACAAAAAAATTGTTTTGCTTGTTACAGGCTATCACCGGAAACTTCCTCTTAATAGAGCATATTGTCATGCTGTTGTATTTACTTTGCCCATGTTTCCAGTCCCTAATCTTTTTTGAGTTTGCTCAAATAGAATTATGTGTCGGGGACCTCCGCAAGCTGAAGGCAAAGCACACCAATTTTCTAGTGTCATCAATATACAAATTTAATGGCTTTTTACTAGATATTCATTTTAACATGAACGTATGACGTTGGATTCTTCTCATACCTCCTTTTTTCCCAAAATGTATTCTGCCAAGTTAGTAATGAGATATTAGCTTGCTTGCACTGTTAACATAACCATCTGTGGATGATGTCATGTTTTAGTAAGTTGCTTTGCCATCCCGTAATGTAAAGTCTAAATTCAGCTTTGGGATGCTCTATAGGAATACTGTACCTAATTATTATTTATCTTTGCGTGTGGGTTTCCTATGCAAATCTGAATCCTTAACCATTTTTCACAAACTTCTGCCTGCTTGATTGTTGGTCTACAACAACAACCTGAACCACTCAATTACGTAAAATCATTGGTTTTGACTTTACTAACTGAAAGTATTTATAATGTGAGATGCCCAAGTCATAAACACTTTACTGTTTACTCTGAACCTCCACAATGGTAAACACAGTACAACTACAAAATAAGCAAACAAAATGCTGTCCTGAGGTTTAGTTTAGTAATTCATGTTTTATATTTCAGTTTAGCATAATTACAAATTATATTTGACACAGAGGGCCCAATTATTTCCATGATATGGAAACCACTGATGGAATTACAGTAATTAGGCATTAACATAGTATTTAGAAAGAAACAACAGAATCTGGAAAATGTCAAATAAAACACATGTAAATAAACTGTGTTGATCTCTCTAATTAATAATGATTTGTTCTACACCATTAACAGGAAACTTTATCTTGAAATTCAATTAGGATATGCACCTGCTGCCCAACTTTTTTACACGAGATGGCAAGGGGAAGGGACAGTCACAATAGTATTAGAGTGTTGTCCAAAGAACATAAAATTGTGTTCCACAGATAAAGAATGTTAGGTAAACTATTACTTGATTTTTATATAAACTACTGTTAATCTCAGATTTGAAAGCAGCTGGAGGGTAGGTAGTTTCATGGATAAGGCATGCAGGGACTGCTGTGGCATAATCTGTGCCCATTTAATGTTTAAATAATGTCAGAGCTGGCACTTGGAAAGGCTGTCTCACCAAAAAAAGACTTTTTAGTAAAAAATGTAAAAAAAACACCTATTAACTGCTCAAGACATATCTGAATGCTTTTCTATGAATCATTTTTGAAAACAAATCAATTAATATTGCCTTGTTTTGCTTTCATTAAAAGAACTTTTAACATTTCTAAAAACAATTTAGTTTAAAAAATAGTGCTGTAGGAAAAAAGGCAAGGTACATTCATTAAATTTAAAATAAACAACGTCCTGCTTTGGCAAAAAATGTTATCAAATTGTTTACACACTTCAAGAGCGGGCTTTGTATTTCACATTGGGAACCTGTTCCCTAAAAAAATATGTTTACTCATGCTGAATCCTTCCAAAATTACCCATATCCCTCAGGGCAGGCGACTGAAAAATAAACCACTTGAACATTAGGGGACAAATATAGCACTTAGCTTGACTTTAAGTGTATATTTTAATTTCCTGAAACAAAGAGCAGTTAAGGCACAGAAAGGCAGCAAATAAGCAGCAGCAGAAAAAGAGTGTCTCGTCCCAGGAGCAAACTTTCTCACTCTAGGGCTCTCTCAGCCAACCACAAACAGTTTGGTTTGGAAGAAAAGGTCCAAAAGATAAATGGCAATGCTGAACCAACGTGACAGCAGTGACACGTTAAACAAGCTAAATGCTATATTTGTAAAAATGTATTGAAAAATGTTATATTTCTATAAGTATAAAATAAACATTTGTGTAAAGGTGTAAATATAGCAAAGTATTGGGCATACATTCATTCAAAGCTACTAAATGGGTAAGTCATAATAATGTAAAAATGTCTTATTATTCATTCTTCTTACTTCTTGCTACATGGTGAATTAAATTTAGTGGGACTGAACTTTATGCCATCTTCTTACTCCTTTCAGGAATCTGTAAGTAAGTTATTTGCACTAGTTAGGAAGACCTTGTAAATTATGCAGAAATGTTTACTTTACAAAATATAATAATTATAACTAGTGTGGAAGCCATGTATAAAAGAAAGTTGACATTAATTTTTTAATTTACATTTATATTACAGAAAGCTGTCAATTTAAATATTTTATATACTAAATATATCCTATATCCATTTTCAAACCTGCTTAATCCAACTCTGGGTAAGGAAGACCCAAACCTGTCCTGGCAGCTTCTGACAGCAATGAAAGCTGGACAGCCAAAAATTCATCATTAAGCACACACTCCATTACAACCAAACTCTCTCAAACTAGGCCAATTCAAGAACGTAAATTATTTTACTACTGTGCCGTCACATCACCCAATAAACAGCTTAACTGACACATGTATAAAATGACAGTCTACTGAAAATGTAAAATGATATAAAATAATGTCATACTTTTAACCAGGAGTTTGGCATTGTACTACACAAATATAAAATCAGAAAACTTTTTCCTCCATCATTATAAACTTCCTGATTTTTCTCCAGATTCGTTTAGAATGCATTGCATAACTTTTGCAGGCAGTGCGCCACTGGAGAGATATCAAACACCTCTAAATCATCAGTGAAGGCGTTATGAAAAAAATCATTAATTGATTATAATACATGCCATAAATCTCTGACACACTGTCATCAAGTACTTTTAGCCAACAAATTATTCAACAGAGGTGTGTTAAGAAACGCTACTGGGGCTCCTTTATACCTCTGGCAATGCACCCTTATGATGCCTCACTGCAATTGCTCTCTTCAACTTAGCCAAGTGTGAGGTTTATTTTTTGGTCATCAATCACAATTCATGTATTGTAGGTGTAGTTTATTTAGGCAGAGAGATGGTTAATTAGGGTATGTTTAAGTAAGTTGTAAATAAATAAGTTATATTTTTGCACTGTTACAGAAAACATTTAGCCAGACAGTTGCCTGTTTCATGGCTATATAGTGGATTCAGAAATTATTCAGACCCCTTCATTTTTTCACATTTTGTTATGTAGCAGCCTTCTGCTAAAGTCATTTAAATTATTTTTTTCCCCAAATCAGGCAACTTTCTCTTCCCCAGAATGAACAAAGTGAAAATAGCATTTTAGACATTTTTGCATATTTATAAAATAGAAATAAACACCTGAAATCTCACATTGACAGAAGTATTCAGACCCTTCTCTATGACTCTTGAAATCTTACCCAGGTGCATCCCAATCTGTTATTCATCATTGAAATATTTCTACATCTTGTTCGGACTCCACCTGTGGTCAATTCAATTGATTGCAAGTGATTAGGAAAGGCACACTCCTCTCTGTTTAAGATCTCATAGTTGACAATGTGTACCAAAACAAAAACCTAGCCATGAGGTGAAAGAAATTTCCTCTAGAGCTTGAAGACAGGATTGTGTCAAGTCTACAAAAATTCTTGGAAGAACACAGCTGCCTTCACAATGCCTACATGGAAGAAGTTTGGAGGACCCATGACTCTTCCTAGAGCTGGTCACCTGGCCAAAATGAGCAATCATGGGAGAAGGACCTTGGTAAGAGAGGTGATCAAGAACCAAATGGTCACACTGGCCAAGTTCCAGAGAACCTGTGTGAGGATGGGAGACAATTCCAGAAGAACAGCCATCACTGCATTACTTCGAAGATCTGAGCTTTATGTCAGAGCGGACAGATGACACATGACGTCTAACTTGGAGCTTGCAAAAAACACCTAAGGGACTCTTAGACTATAAGAAACAAGATTCTCTGGTCTGATAAATCCATGATCGAACTGCTTGACTTGAATTCAGTGTGCTGTGTATGAAGGAAACCAGACATCTGTACAATATCATTCCAATGGTGAAGCATGGTGGTGGTAACATCATGTTGTTGGGTTGTTTACCAGCAGCAGGAACTGGGAGACTAGAAAGGGTTGAGGGAAAGCTGAACAGAGAAAATTATAGAATTATTCTTAATGAAAGTGCTATGGGCCTAAGACCAGTTCACCTTCCAACAGCACAATGACCATTAGCACAAAGAAAAACAACACAGGAGATTCTTAGGGTCAATTCTGTAGTCTTTGAGTTGCCCAGCCAGAACCCAATTGAACATCTCTGATGAGACCTAAAGATAGCTGTCCCAGATGATTCTGGAAAAACAAAATGTATCTGCCTGCATTTGTAGCTCCTTGAATACTCGGGTTAGGCAGTATATTTTAGACTATACTCTCTTTATAAATGTCTACATTATTTGAAGATTTTCAGTGTAACCACACTTTCTTAATCAGAAGTTAATTATTGGTCGTTATTGAACTGTCATAATTTTCACTTTTTCTGTGTCTGCACTCTGTATGTAGTTTAGATTTAACCACTTTTCCACAAGTTTATCTATATGGGTAAGATTACTGTTTGGAATTTTTTTGGCAGCTTACATTTAACATCTTTCAGCATGAATGAAACTGAACATTTTGCTCTTGTGAATTTTCCCGATTAGAATTGAACTCTTCTGTTTAAACTGTTTGCACAGAAAACTTAACAGACATATCAAAGAGGCAAAATAAAATTTTCAAATAAAACTCAGTTTCACTAAATGTTGTAGAGAAATGCACACCAGGCTTGGAGTTCACTCAGAATCCTCCTTCTAAACTTAGAAACTGTAAAACGTTATATCTTATTAAACAATGAGTACAATAGGACACACAAATTAGGCTCTGATTATAAGACTGGCTACAAGGAAAATCTGCTCCCCATATGTTCAGCTAAGTAGTCTAGGGGCCTCATGTAAAAATGGTGAATACACACAAAAATATTGCTAACACCCGTTTCCATGTTCACATCGCAATGTATAAAAACTAAACTTGCTGTAAAGCCACACACATCCTCACGCCAGCTCAAACCATAGCGTACGCAAGTTTTCAGCTTGGTTTTCCACACTGGTGGCACCCAGCATTAAAGCAGTGCTACTGTTCCTGGGTGGCTTCCCTTTATTTTTCAGACCACTGGCTTCTAAGTCGATTTTGATTTCCAGGCGCTATCTTCTTGGAGCTTTTGATATCATTTCTCAGATGAAATGGAGTAAAGTATATATATTACATTATACAGATACATTTTTAACTTCATTTAAACAACGTATACTGTTATTAAACGTGTGGACATGGTGGACAGCGGTAGCAGCGAACTGGCGCCCGTTCAAGGATTTTTCCTGCTTCGCACTGTATGTTTCCTGGGACTGGTGCAACCCTGGATGGATAGATGGATGGAAGAATTAAACATGTGCTATGAATATATTTCAATGTTCCTTAAACGTTTTTAAGAATCAGCGTTCTAAGCTTACATATGGCTTGATATTTATTAAAGAGCTGATTGTGTGGCGATTCCTTACTTGAAGAAGGTAAAGGAAGGACAGGAATTTTG
Organism: Polypterus senegalus; assembly: GCF_016835505.1. Classification (NCBI taxonomy): domain Eukaryota; kingdom Metazoa; phylum Chordata; class Cladistia; order Polypteriformes; family Polypteridae; genus Polypterus; species Polypterus senegalus. Next base: position 68,847,354 of record NC_053167.1, read on the forward strand.
GGTTAGTACATTTGAAAGAGACAGTACTGCTGCAATAAATTATTTCATCAAGGGTTGCATACGGCTCACCAAGCATCTTGCGGAAGGCAGGAACAATCTCTGAATGGGATGCCAGCTCATTACTACCTTTGCGCCACTGAGGGCCCATGTTTAATACAAGCTTTAACTCATTTCATCATGAAAATTATATCAAGTATACATCTTAGTATTTAAATTGTTCAGAGAGCTTTAACATCAAGAATGTAATGTATTCTATGTCCTGTCAGCGTAAGAGAAAGCCCTTTTAAGAAGCAAGTAGTGAATCACACAAATACAGTATAGAAGAACACACAGAATACTAAGCATTTAACGTGTTACTTTAGTTATGATGGGATTTCAGAAACTACCAAATTTAAAGATTTTAAGATTAAGTTTATGACATTCTGCTTTAATGACAAAATAAATTACATGATTAAAGTGGAGATTTTGAGAATAAAGTTGACATTTCGAGCTTTTTTTTCCCACTGTGTCCCTATTTTTATCTTTTCTCTGTACCCTAATAAGCTTCCATATGACACTCAGACAGTGTGCTACGACTCGCCTTTACACGGAACTTTGATATCTGACATCATTCTGAACTTGAACTTTCAATCAACTTACTTTTGTTGTTTACACAAATAGTGCTTTTTCCTTGCTTCCACTTGGCATTCGCTGATATTTTTCTTTTTTCCCCATGCTTTTGCCATTTTCTTTTCATAGAGCACTGAACTTAAGAGAATATTTATATTGGTTTGCATATTTAAAGAAGAATAATTCTGGGAGGGGCGGCAGGTACATGCACGAGTGTTACATTTCATACATGCCGGGATTTATGTAGCGGAAGTGTGTGGAAGTTGACTTTTTTTGTGTGTACGCACATTTCGACTTTTGTCCGTACCCCATGTTTTAGTGTAAATTCTATGCACTGCGTTATGCATGAGGCCCCAGGTCTGTAGCTTTGTCTTCAATATGAGTACACATGAAAACATTTTATATGCTCTTATAATCTAGGTGTACCTGTTTGAAGAGACTGGTTAATTTTCTGAATTGTTTGATGCAGTGTATGACAGCCATAGTTTTTGGTTTTTCTTGGTGAAATCTTTTATACATTTTGGTGCTTTTTAATCGTATCTTTATGTAACAGACTTATAAATCTATAAATGTACCAGTTATATGTATCGTTTTCAACACCTTCAATAGTCTTTGATGTAGAAATGTAAACATTACTGTGCTTCACCTTAAAATTGATCCATGGGTGATGTGCAATGGCTGAACCTGCAATCTGACCTCCAAAGGTCACGTGAAAAGACAGTTTCCACTCAGGGATTAATAAAGTGTACCAAAATAGCTTTCGAAATGATTAACCACAACACTTAATTGCAAAGGCATGAAATGACATTTAACTCCATGTTACTGTTGTTCACATTGTATAAAATGAACCAGATTATGTTCAATATATTAAAAAGCCCAAGAACTGTACTCATATATTTTTGTCTAAAATTAGTTATAATTTTAGTACTGGGTTCAGTGCTGAAGCAAAGTGATTTTTTTCTTAATATGTTACTATTAGTACTCAGGAGAATCAATTCAGAGAAATAATATTAATTTTAAATCCTACAATGATGACACTCACCTTTAATTATGTACAAAATGTGATACTTCTCCAATTTTGTACTTCAATAAGCTGAATCTGTGGGTAGGTAAAAATGACTTGTATTTAAACTCAGAACAAACCTGTTGCATGCAAGATCTGCAGACTGGGCTGTAATAATTACAACTCCATACTCAGAACTCTTACATTTTTCAGTTTGCTCAATTTGCATGAAATCTCAGCCCTATTTTTAGGACTATTGTTTTATTTTCACATTATTTCTCTTTTAAAGATTGACGTCTACAGGTAAGTAAAAAATTTTGTTTTATTAATGCACAGTTTCATTAAAAATGAAGTCAATTATTCACTTTACCTTGATGAATTGATGTATGATTACACTTCACAGAGTGTACTGTGATCACAAGAAGTGGGCCTTATAATTCCCAGGATAAGTAAAATTACTAACAGTGTTAAGATATTATCTCTAAGGCTCCTAAAGTTGGAAATGTTTACTTTAGCAATTGACAATCGCCCATTCAAATTTTTAATAATAATATATTCAATTCAATAATACTTGTTTCCTGCTCTACTGTATAAAGTCATCTCTCCTTTAAGAACTTTATATAAGTATACATACTGAATGGCTTTCTAATTGGTTCCATTCAATGAAACCCTTAAATTTAGTCTCAAGACTTATTTCTTTAGCATAATACAATACTTGTCTTACCACTGTTCATGATGCAGTATTTTCTGTTGCTTGTTTGTCTAGACTATTATTGTAGAGTAATTAACACCATCTAAATACCTTCTGGAGTAATATGTAGACAGGATGTAATGTAGGTAGTACCTTCAATCCAAAATGTAGCCTATCTAGTTACAATGCTAACCTCAAAAATAAAACAATCAAATTATACCATTCATAAATGTACTGTATAACTTGTGTACTTAGTAAAGTCAATGAATAAATTTGCAACAAGAAAAAAAAAGTTAGATTTATATTAAAAAGTAATAGGTCACTATAAAACAAAAACTTTTATATGGGAAAAATTTCATGTGATTACAGTACATTGAGTTAATTACAAAGTCCATGTACAGGTGATATCCCTTTCAAAGGGTACTTCCCAACAGCAAGACAACATATTTTAATTAAACAATAGTTATCTTTGTAGGCCAGACTCACATTATGCATTCTGCCAGGCTAGAACTCAAGTCCCGGCTTAGGAAGCTGTTTCCAGACACTATTATTTTCAACTAAAAAGTTTCAGCTTCACTGTAATGCAACTTGGCACCTTATATGATAAAATGATCCATACCAGACCTTGTAACATCATCAGTAATATCTCCTGAAGGCACTAGCTAAACAGCCAGATTCTGAACAAAGGAATATAAATGAAAAGGATGAGCAACATTGATGGGCAGAACTTTGCACCAGTGGTCAAATTGGATGGGCTTATGTGCACCCAAGAATCCAATGACAAGACATCTATTCCTTGCTTTAAAGTCATCAGCCAAAACCTAACTTACTTCTTCCCTCTATCAGCTCACTGCTTAAACAGGAAATAATTTGTGCTGTCCGAAGCAAAACCCCAGTATTTATAGGGAGTGGCTGTAAGAAAGGTTAAAGCAATCCCAACTACTTCAAAGGGTAACCTGGGCTGGACTGGAAAAAATGGAGTACTGTCCGTAACAGGAGTTTGGCAAGGGGTGCCATTAGTCCAACCTTGCAAAGATAGCAAGTACCAGAGCAGAAGAAGACCATATATAAATGGCATGTTAATGACATGAGCTGACTAGACAACACAGCAGCAACAAAAAGGTGCAACCAAAGGCAAAGAAGGAGACAAGCTCTTGAACAAGTTAAGAAAACATGCTAAAAATTTTTTCTTTGTCTGGAAAAAGTCAACCTAGAAAAGGAACAAAGCATCGCTCACCTTAACTGTATTACTTTGATTCTGAAAAGCTATTAATTGCAATTTAATAGATAGAACAGTCCAGCTAATATATTACGACAATGGTGGTAACTTTAACTAAAAGGTAACCTTGTGAAGGATATGTTCTAGCACTGTGTTAATTATTCTCTTCTTAAAGCTATTCAGAAATTGCACAGCGGCATCTGACACACACAGAGGTTGGTAGTAACCCATTGCAGAGGTTGATGTAAGAAAATTAATGCCACACTATATGAGAAGCTTAATAGCTAGCTAAAGAACTTATCAATAATGAATACATTGATTAATAATTCAGAATTCATAAGCTATGTGGGTTTTTCTAAAGGAGTGAAAAAGATTTATTAAGCCGAGTGACAGAATTCATAAGTTATGCGCCTTTTTCTTTTGGACAGAAAAGGTTAAATTAAGCCTTTGCAATTGTATACTTTGTGTTTGTTATGGTCTTTTGTCTGTATATATAAACTGGCATATATCCATGTTATATTATCCTTATGCTATTTCAACAAGAGCATTTGGATTATTTATCAAAGTAAGTCTTGGGCCACATTCAAACCCTGAAAGTGAAAGTGTTAAAGTTGACTTTCGCCATTTTCTGAGCTTTGCTCATAAAACTTCACATTTATTGAAAGTGAAATATAAATCCCTCACTCGACCTACATTTAACTTGATGTCCCTTTAGGGGTGTTTTGTTGATTGTTTGAATTATTTAACCAGCATTGTCAATGGTTAATACTGATAATTAATTAACTGAGTGATCATTCACCCCATATGACATTATTTTGTTGTCCCAGGATGTACATGTTAAATCACTTTTTTCCTACATTTAACTTGCATCTCTGGGGGTGAACAAGTTAAATTGCTCTTTTCCTTTCATATTCTTCCAGCAGAAGCATTTCAAGAAAAACTCTTCTACAGAGCAGACATTGACTGCTCACCTGTGTTTAGTCAACTAGAAAGGGCAAAAAACAATGCAAGATACTATACAAATATAAGGTAAGTGGTAGCAAACAAAATTTTGGGCAGGGTAAAAGCCTATCATACTTCAATGACTATCTAGTCAATAGTTGACATTTATGAAATATATAATGCAAATTTGACATGAATTTCCCAGAACGCCCGATGAACTAAAAATACAATAAACATAAATATGAATAAAATAAAAGTAAAGAAGGCAGCAAAACTGAGCAACTGAAGGACAACATCTTAATCATGGATATTTGCCTCATAGCTTCTGAGAGCACAAATTACTTGTTTGCCTGAAGAAGAGCCTGAGCTGCCTTGAAAGCTTGCATGTTATACCTGATAGCCAATAAAAGGTGTTATTTTGGTTCACTTCTCATTGCACCCATAAACAGCTAGCATGGTACATCACTCTTCTGTGACACATGTATTAATATCGAATTGGTAGTTTGTAAATGTAATAAATATTTAAAAAACATGCATATTGTGGAATCATACAAAATTCCATCCCAGGTCTCACATTTTGCACTAAATTGCTGGTTGTTAGCCAAATACTGACTAATTTGGAACTCCACTAACTGTTAACACAGGGACAGGCTGTAAGCAATGTAAAGTGGAACTCTCCCTGGTGACAGCTGAGCCCTCTCCCAAACTCAGTACCCACCGTACTGCGCAGCACCACCTCCACACCATTTATGATTTATATAAATGTATGAAATGGCCCTACATGTTTTAATTAGTAACAGGTTCATTAATAAAGTACGCTGTGATGTGTAAGCCCTTGTGCACGAAGCAAAAAAAAAAAAAAAATTAGCCAGTTGTAAAATAAAAAGACTTCCACAAAAGAAAAAGAGTTGGGGGCCGTCCCTGTATAATGTCCAATGGACAAAGTAAAGAAATGATTGTAAAAAGAGCGTTCAATATACTCAAACAGCAATTGACAAAAGAAAATACAGACATGGCATTTTTGTAATGAAACAAAATGACTGACAGAAATAATGTGGCAGGAGTTGACGTCGTAACTGCAAGACGGATAAAACGTCATCAAGAGGAGACCAGAAGTGATGATATGGCGGAAGTAAAGTCTTCTTCTGGAAACGTCATCAAGATGGAGCCAGAAGTGATGTCATCAGCGGGGGACAGGATGTGACATCATCAGTGAGAGCCGGATGAGGAAGTGACGTTTTGCGGCCATCTTGTGAACCCGGAAGTGTGTGAGGTAAGTGTATTAGATTACTTTTCTTCTTTTGATCTGATGAAAAAGAGACAGAGGTGTTAATACCATAAATCAACCCTTCATCTCACGATGTTTCACTCACCTCAGGGCTTGTTGACTGCCTCCTAAGCACACTTGTGTGACTAAACCAAGCTCACAGCAGATTATAATGAATCAGTATTTCACTATAATTTACTTGGTTGATATCTAGATGACAGTTACAGTCCCAATTTTCAGGAAAAGTTTTGCAGTAGTTACGGGAACAATATGAAAAAAAAAGTATTGCTTCTGCAAAACAAACATTCTCTCAATATATTTAGAAATTGCCATACACCAGATCCTACTTAAATAAAATACTGCATATGTACAATACTGTAGTGTGGCCTGATGAAAAAAGCTTAATTAGGAATTTTTGTTAACTATGAAAAGCATAAAATAACCAAAAAATAGACAAAAACAGACTACTGTCATTTATTTGTTTTCATTTCAAGCATTGTGTGAAATTATATATCTTCATTTATGAAAGTTTTTTTTTTTGTACCCTGAACCCTCGAGGTGGACGATGAGATAAAGCAGGCATTAAACAAATGAGAACAGAATTTATGCTTAGGCATACTAGCTATGCAAGTTTCCCAGTTCGGGACTCTGAAAATTTGGTTGCACTGTAATTTACCACATTCACTGGAATATCTCCACTGATGATCACAAACGGCAACACTGGAAAGAACGTTCATCATACAGTAGGGCATACTCTGTCACACTAGATTAGTCATTCAGCCTAATATGCACCTTTTATAGGTAACATTTGAGGAGGCACTAGCTATAGTTAATTGTTAGTATATAAAACTATACCTTAATAAAGGCTTTGTTTGGTCTTAGTACGAGTTAATAAATAAGCTAATAAATATCTGCATCTTTTAGTTATTTACTGCAACATGATAAGGCTTTTGTCTGTGTTACATTGCATAAAGTGACTAATAGGTTCATTATAGACAGCGGTTAACTCCAGTACTTCAAAGAATTTCCCTTTTTAGGACATGGGAGCAAACTGAAGCTCTTAGACAAAGCTCATGCAGACCAAGGAGAAGATGAAAACTCTATAAAGGGAGTGTCTAGGTCAGAATAAAAGCTCAAGGTACTGAAGCTGTGAAGCAGCAGTGTCATCCAAGGTAATCTTAAGTAAATGAGCTTTATACAACTCTATTGTCATCTTCACTGAAATAATATTTTCAGCAGGCTAAAAATATTAAAAAAATGGTTGGGCCAAACTATAGAAATGAGACTACAGGGATTTTTTTATTCATTGAAATGTTCTTTTCTTAGGAGAAAATAGAACAGCTGGAGTGCAGAAAAAAGAAGCTAAGAACACACTCTTTAAGAGTATATCTCGGTACCTCCATTGTTAGAAAATTAGCTTTCAAAACTCTGAATGCGTATACAGTGTATAAAAGCCACATGCAAATAATGGTGATTATTGAAGATTAGATTTAATGCTAGTCTGTTATTTGTCATCAATATGTTTTGTGCTAGCAAGAAGAATCTGCAAATAAAGGGGAAAAGCACCTTTTACTTCTCATCAGGAAATGAAAACAATGTTTCTAACTTAGCAAGTGGATTTATTGTAATTTGATTTGGGTTTAATAAACATAGATTAAGTAAAGTTTTTAACAACTTATACTGCCAATTTCTTAATTTATGTTACTTTACAGATATGTTGTACTATGTAATTTGAAACTAACATTAAAAAATGAAAAGATAAATATAGAAATTTCACATTTGAATCTCTATGATTCACAGCAGGTTAATAAACATCTAGGAAATTATAAGTAACTCCCTGCCCTCCATACTACAATCTTAAAAACAAGGGTGCCAGAGTGGTTCTTCAGAGTGATGCCATAGGGGAACCATTTTTGATTGGCAAAAGACCCATAAACAACAAAGACAACAATTTATTTTTTGTATAGCCCAAAAATCACATAAGTTTTTTAACAGAAGATAACAAAAAACTAACAAAAAAACAATGTAAGGAAAAAATGGAAGAAATCCTGGGAAAGGCAATTCAGAGAGAAATAGAGAGAGAGAGACCCCTTTCCAGGTAGGTTGGGCATGCAATGGCTGTCAAAAAATGGGGTAAATGTAATGCAATACACAGAACAGAAGTGGTCCTCTCTTCACAGACCCTGATGCCCAATCTATCATTGCCACCTCAGGAATAATACTGCACAATAGTAATAGTACAAGTACAGAGCGAAATGCTCTGTTGAGTCACTGCTGAGTCAGTACTGGGCCATCCAATCTCATGAAAGGACCCTTCTCCATGATGATTCCAGTGATCCTTTATCAGAAACAAGCAAAATACCCGCGCTTCGCAGCGGAGAAGTAGTGTGTTAAAGAAGTTATGAAAAAGAAAAGGAAACATTTTAAAAATAACGTAACATGATTGTCAATGTAATTGTTTTGTCACTGTTATGAGTGTTGCTGTCATCAAGGATTTGATTATCATTATTTCTTTCAATCAGGATCGTATTTGGAGGATGTGTTGTGTTCAAGTTACATCCCGTGTTTGTCAACCGTTGTAAAGATAACAGGTTTCATTCATCGAAGTGTTCACTACCCAAATCGCTACTCGTGAATCTAAGATGTTTAACAGGCATTCCCGGTATTAACTTGTGGATTTGCCTGTGAATATTTAGCGGCAGCGTGTCTATGAAGTTGTGGAATCGCCGGCGAGTATTTAGCGACAGCGTCTCTATGAAGTTATAGATTTGCCTGCGAGTATTTAGCGGCAGCGTCTCTATTACGTTGTGGAATTGCCTGCGAGTATTTAGCGAGAGCATGTCTATTAAATTGTGGATTTTTCTGCAAGTATTTAGCGACAGCATCTCAAAGCTGTTTCCGTCTAGCTGCATCAGAAAATGTACCACGCCGTCTAACACGCTTCCTTTTTACTGTTTTCTTACAGCTTGGATTGCTGCTGACAGACGGGCTTATGTGAGCAGGCAGTCAATTACGTGGGAGGTGTGGGGATGGGGGACACAATATAGACAGGCAGCCAACTACATGGGAGGCGTGGTGCACACAGCGACACACGGCGACCGAGCTGCAGGCTATGGACGTATATATGTACGTAAGTAGGATTCAGTTATAACCGTTACGCATAGAATTTCAAAATGAAACCTGCTTAACTTTTGTAAGTAACCTTTAAGGAATGAGCCTGCCAAATTTCAGCCTTCTACCTACACGGGAAGTTGGAGAATTAGTGATGAGTGAGTCAGTCAGTCAGTCAGTCAATGAGGGCTTTGTCTTTTATTAGTATAGATGACTTTTCCATAGGCAGGCAAACGACTTGGCAGTAGGTCAGTGGTACCAAGTGCCACATTTGAGTACCGAGAAGAGAAACAGAATAGGTGAGGGTTAGTAACAAATTATAACTATCCACATGAAGGTTCCAGAAACAACCATGTATTTATTAAGATCCGCAAAAAGCTGCACACAGTAAATAACCATGAGTAGATGGTAACACATTTGTGAACTACCAGTGGCTCATGATTGTAGGATTCTTCCTGCGTAGGTCCAGTAACACAGACTAAGTTCAAGTTTTCTGGTATCCTGCAGCCTACCAAACATTAATGATTTCTACATTTATAACTTCATATGCAAAGAACCCTTCCTAGAATTAAACATTTCAACAGTACTTCAACAAGGAACCACACAATCCAGTAAAGAACTATATAGTACCATTAAGGAACCAATATTTTTAAGAGTGTAGTGCTAATGGTTAATGCCTAAGACAACATGCTGCAGCAGACCTTTGCCATGACTGTTACACAATGGATGCAACCTTGTATTTAATAACACTGTTATTGGACAATTGTACCAAGTACTGAATATCACAACATCATGCAATATTTCAGGCTGCTCAAAATATTTGCATTTAGAAAATTGCAACAAATTAAGCAAAGTTGAAATTTCCTAACTGACAGGACAGTAAAGTCAAAATGGCTTCCATGGAAAAAATGAGAAAATGTAAAAATATAGCTACTGTATAGAATCAGACATAACTGAATCAATTTTAACATGAAACCAACACAATTTAATGGTGGAAATATATAAGCTACCATAAACAACAGCTATAATATTCATCCTCAGCCGAACCAGGAAATATTTGTGCAGGAAAACATGATGGGTAGGAGCAGCATTGTAATATGATCAATCCATTTAAGCAACTTCTTCAGTACTGGATCATATGGAGCTAACATCTAACACTACATGGTATGCCAGTTTGCCAAAAAACACACTTGTGCAAGAACTCACACTATATAGTGCCAGTTTACATTTGCCAATTAACACAATTACATATTTTTGTAATCTGGAAGTGTTCTGGAGATGCAGGACAAGCAAATTTAACATAAAAGGTATCCCAGCTGGGAATTCACTATGATCCAATCATTTTAAGATGGCAACACTATTTGCTGTATTACAATGCTTCTTATGTGACAACATTAAGAATTTAAGCAACATAAAATAAGACTGGTGAAGGCATCAAAAATGCAGTTATTGTCACTAATTAATATGTTGTATCAAAAGAAACAAAGGAAAAGTAACCAACTAAATACTTCATGGTAACAGTGGGACTGTATGTTTAAACTTCCACTTATATTTAACATGAGGCACATCACAAAGACCATCTAGTGTGGAGTAACAAGATCTTACAAACAAAATACTTACTTCTGAATTTCAGTGTATTTCTAGACTTAATTCATAAACATTTCCTCTGAAAGAGGATTGGCACACCAATTACAGAGCCATCACTGAGCCAAGGTTAACCAGTGTTGATCATATGATGCTGCAGAGCTAACTCTGCTGGACTGGCCACTACATCAGGCTCCTGTCTCTCTCAGTATACAATCACTACCTTCTCCCCCACACCTTCTACCATTCAACCTACACTTTCTACAGTACCTGTAAAGAGGATGTCTGTCAGCTGTTCAAGAAAAAAAAACACAATTAAAGCAACATATCTAGTGTGTCACCCTCCTACTTGAAAATCTTTATTGATCAACTGACCTCTGTTTTTACATGGATTTTCAACAAATCACTAATACTGTATGAAATTCACTTATGCTTCAAACAAGCCACAATCATACCAGTCCCTAAAATATCGTGCGTAACTGGACTACAGACCTGCAGCTTTGACATCTGGGGTTATGAAAACCTTTGCAAGGCAGGAAACAAACCCCGGGCAGGGCGCCAGCCCACCGCAATCCCTGAACTCCTTCAACTAACTGTGTGTATGTCTGTCATGTATCTTCACTTGGATAGTCATCAAAAAGCCAGACTTATATTCCGTACATGTATGCATACTTGCCCAATAAATACGGTTCTGATCTGATCTAATTTGATCCTTATTTTGTTGGGTTTGTTTTTGCCTTGAAGGCATCAGTCAACAATATAAGTAAGTTCTCAAAATGAATGGATGCCAGAATGTTACAGAATATAGAGATTCATGTTTGTGTTTTAAAAGAATATAAAGGTGACTTATTTTTCTTTTTGTTTTTTTATGTCTGCATCAGTGAATGAATAATGTAAAAAACATGGGATAAACAAAACACAGTAAAATGATGCAACTTTTGGACTGGAATATTATTCAACTGTTAGACTCTTTTAAGCATTTAAAAGTATGAAACACAATGTCTCTCTTCTTTTATTCATTAATGCTTACAGTGTGTAAAATTGCTACATTAATTGCAGGCAATCAAGTGCATTCGTGTGTAATGAGAATAATACTGCAGAAGTGGAAGGAAGAGTGTGTATCTCATGTATATTAAGATTAAAACCTCAAGTGCACACGAGAGAAGACGTATGTGTTGCATTCATGAATCAAGTAAAATATTTTGATTCCAAAACAATGCTAAACGTGTAAATTTAATCTTTTTCTTTAGAAATATGCCTGAAAAATATGATATATAACTGTCAATGCCATTGCATTTCATATATTTCATAAATATACTGTCTATATATATATATATATTTTTTTTTTTGTTCTTTATTTCGCCTTATACAATTTCTTGTATTAGGAATTTGCTAGTTTTCGCATACCCCTTGGGGTCAGAGCGCAGGGTCAGCCATTGTACAGCGCCCCTGGGGCAATTACAGGTTAAGGGTCTTATTCAAGGACCCAGCAGAGTAGGATCTCTTTTGGCAGTGAATTGGATTCAAACCGGCAACATTCTGGATACCAGCACAGATCCATAGCCTCAGAGCCACCTCTCCGCCCCAGATATACATATATATTTATAATACATTTAAGGTTTTTAAAGGTATTTTATAACTCTCATCAGATTGGCAAATTTATATAAAAACAAATAAAGGAAAAGGAGACAAAACACAACTCTGAGGACAAGCTGTGCTTTGGTTTGGGACATTGAGAAATGTCCACTAAACTGCACCATCTGATGTCTCCTCCTCACAAAGTCAGAGATTCACACATACTGTATGTAACTATGCCTAAGTTCATATAAAAGGGTTTTCTCTATAAAAGAAAGGGTTTGGTAAAATTTTATTAAGTGTTAAGTAAAATCCATAAAAACAGGATCTTGGCATAGTCAGGTAAGGGCAAAAGAGGCAAGTAATAGCTGAGGCCATTTACACAATATTTCTTCCTTCTTCACTTCTTCATCTTTTCCCACTTCTGTGTAAGGTTGATGTACCTAATCAACCTTCTCCATACTACACCTCCTCCCCAGTCAGACCATTTTCCTTTAAATTCTCCTTTACTGTATCCACCCACCTCCACTTCAACTTTCCCTGTTTCTTCTTCCCTTGTACTTCTATTTCCATTACTCTTCCGCCTCTCCTTACCACATGTCCTTACCATTTCAACCTAGTTTCCTGTACTTTCTTAGATAGGTTAAGTTTTTTTTTAATCATCTATGAATGATAGATTGTGGAAATTTACAGTCCACCATTTTTGTCATCACTGGACACAATTTATATGAAGACTAGCATAGGTCCAGATTGTCAAGGGGAGAATTGCTTCTCAACCTGAGCAGTCATAAAAGCCTCAGCACTGACCCATCACCCATCAGGTAATTATCAATTTCTTCCTTGCACTACAATTTGGAAGTTTTTCCTGAGAACACTTTGTTCTACATCTGCACTGTCTCTGCAATGGTAACAGGTTTTGAATGTTGCCTATGGAGTTTGTAAAATGTCATGCTAATAAAGAAGAAGTTGCATTTAAAAATTGCTAAAGTCTCATCTTTTTGATTAGATATAACTGGTTGGTAAGTTCTATTCTGATAAAGAAAAAAGAATCAAAAAGAAGTAGAACAGAACCACAGTATTCAATGTATTAGACATTATTCTGTGTCTGGGATATGCAAGGGTTAACAGTAAATTGTAAAACAAATGAAAACAGGACAGACAGAAGTATCTTCTAAAATGCTGGCTATGCTAATGTCAAGCTATTAATCAAATTGGATAGCTTGAGTTTGTCACCTCTGAGGTCACTTTAGATGAAACTATGCTTTGTGGCAGTGTTATTATGGAAAAGGTGAGAGCCATCCACTGCATTTTAAAACTTTGCAGGCAGGGATGTAGACCCTTAGCACATATCTAAACCTACATGGCTCAGAGTTATTGACTGGGTTAAAGATGTGTATGCACTTATAATGTGTCTATTTAAATACTATATGTTCCTCTGGCCAGCCATTCCTGTCAGCTTGTGACAGCTTGCCAATCTTGGCTTAGCTATATTTTCTGATCTCCCTAATGGCACCAAGCTGATATTGGTAAGCTACATATCCTTTGCTAATCCCCATTATGAAAACTTATAATTATACTTAGAGTGGCAGAACCCCATAGAGATTGTTTCCCACATGAACTGGGACAGTTGATACTGGCATGTATGACATCATTATGAATAGGGCATACAATGAATTAGTGGCAAAGAATAAGAACAAAGGCAAAGTTTTTTTCAAGTATTAGTCACATAAAATAATTAGTGCATTTTTTCAGTAGCATAACACTTGAAAGCCAGTGTTGCGTTATATGGCCTCTAGAGCAATTTATTACTTTTATTCATTGTGATCTGTTTAAAAACTGTGAATATGATGCACATTTGTCTTTCTAAATATTCTAAACATTTATTTTATTTTTTGAAACTTAAAAAATGACTGAATGGCTACTGACATTATCTTTGTTGAAATTAGAATGTATATATATATATATATTTTTTTTTAAATCTGTGTAATTAATCAGAAACAGTTACATTTCCCTTTATAGCCTGTCCTTGATATTGTCCTATAGTGAATACTAGAATAATGCAATCAATACTATGTATTGTCATCCTGTCACAAAGTACAAATATGGCAGTTTGTCTTTTTTAATCAGGACTGTCTCAGGCTTTAAGGAAAGCTGAAAACCTTGCACTTATTCTTCCACTTTTTACATACTAGTTGAACTGCTTTATAATTCTCTCAACAAAAAAAGAATTTTATTTTTGTAAAATATAGCTTGTACAGAATATTGTGTGCACCACACACATATTAATATTTTATCATGTAAACTTTTAACTCTTGCATAATGCAATATTTGAGAACATATCCTAAAAGCTTTTGAATAATTCTTTCAATAAAAAATGTAAGTTTCTTGTGCTCTACTATACTTCTGTTTAATTGTTTGCTTTCCTTTCTCAAATGCCCCCTACACATACTCATTTTCATTCATATCTGGGCTCTGGTCTCCAGTGAAAGATAGTAATCCACATTACATGGTCTCCATGATGATAAGGTATGGTAGATGCCCCCCTCTTCATTCAATAAATAATAAAGAATGAAATCTGCTAGATGCAAAAAGTTTATTTAAGATAACCTTCTTCAAGTAAACCGAAGGGATAGTGATCGTCAGCACTTTCTTGCTTTAATTTGCATATATAGTGTAACATTCACTGTTTTGCTAGGCCTGACATATGACTTCATAATAACCAGACTGTTCATTCTTTTTATGTTTCAATTAAATTAAAATGAAATTGTTATTTGAGTTCAATTTCCAAAATCAAATAGGCAACTTTTATTCTTTTACTAATAACTCGGTAAGTAAAAAAATTAAAGTGCCTGTAATAAAAATGGAGGGCCACAGATGTCATTCGGATTGCATATAATCCATGTACTTCCTCTTTCTTCTCCTGTCAACGTCTGGTCTGAAATAAGATCACTTCTTTCCCATTTCTTAGGAATGATAAGAGACCTGCATCATTAACACTGCCCTAATTTGTGATGGCTCAGAAATGGGTGTCAGTACAGAACTTTTTGTTAATCCCATCAGGCTTTCACCCTCTGATAATCATGGAACTGGATTACTGTACTGTGAACCCCTCATATTGGTTATCCAATGAATCGAATCTAGTTGACACATGATTTTTCTCTTAGATTACTTTTAATTAGGGCCGCTGAATAACTGCCATTAACACATGTGATTAACACATTAAAACTTTCTGCAATTAAATTTCCTACTGCAACACCTAAATGTGTTAAGTCAGTGTTTCTATGGGTTGCGTCTGAATCACGTAAGGTTGTGAATCACTGTTGTAATTAATGGGAATGGGCCACGTATGGTTTGTGAAGTCTGTCAAAGTTGTACTCCACTCTAACAGTTGTCAGCAATTCTTGAAGGGGAACAGGGTGCTCTGACAATCGATTGAAATTCTTCAAGGGGGACCTCCTTCCTGCTCTGACTAGAAGACACCAAGAAGGGCAAAATTGGGTTGCGAGAAAGACGAGAGAAGTTTAAGAAGTTTAAGAAATCCAGCAATAATTAAGTTTGGTTAATTTGATTATGGTTCACATGTTTCAAATGAAGCAGCACTAAACGAATCCATGTCTATTAATTGTAGTAGTGATGTTACAGTAACACATAAATATACTGTACTGGTATCTGTCTTATAATTGAAGTTTGTCACTGCCTTGGCTTCTACACATTTAATGTCTTAAAGCTTTCTTTATTCTAGGACTGAAAGTGGGAAGGTGGTGATTGACAGCATCGTCCATTGAGGCTGAGATTTCCAGGCTGCTGTCAGAGGTGGAAGTTCAGAGGTCAGGCTTCTAAATACAAAAAGAGAAGAAAAAAGGTCAAAGATTCTCTTGAGCAGAAAAAATAAAAATGAACAATTAATTAACTGACCATCTATCCATTCATCTTCTGTCACTTATCCATATCCTGGTCATGATCCAACAGTTTAAGCAAAGATGCCCAGATGTCCTTTATTCCCCACCAACTCCATGAACTCCCCTAGGGCTAAGGCATTCCCAGATCAGCTGAGGGATATAATCTCTCCAGTGTATTTTGGGTCTCTTCCAAGACTTCCTCCTAGTTGGAGGCATTCTAATGATTAGCTCAACACACCTTACCTAGTTCCTTTCATTACAGAGTAACAGTGGCTCTATTTTCAGTTCTTCCCGAATGTCTGCACTCCCATCTCTAAGGCTATGGCCAGACACTTTGCAAAGAAACCCTTTTACTGTCACTTGCATCTAGGTCTTTTAGTCAATACCCAAGCCTTGAGACCTTAGGTGAGGACAGGGGCGTAGATTGACCAGTGAACCAGGAGCTTTCTTCACCATTACCTACCGATACAGCACCTGCATAACTACTGATGTCGCTCTGATACACCTGTTAACTTCCTGCTTCCTTCATCTCTCACTCATGGACAATGCCTGGAAATACTTCAGTTTCTTCACTTGAGGCAGCAGCTCATCCCCAGGGAACAAGATGTAAATAAACCAGTAAAAAATTAAGAATATCCTATTTTTCATGTTCATATCATTTTAAACACAACATTATTGATAGAACCAATCAAAGTGCTAGGCTAATTTGCTTTGTGATGTGGCTAAAAACAAAAACAAAACAACCTGTAAATGTTGCAATCAAGGTCTAGTCGTCTTTGGGCCTTATGGTTTGGCCTGCACCAAATTAACATAATTCTGAACCAAAATCTTTAAATGCCTATCAGACAGCCTTGGTGTCACAATCTCTCCTAATCCATTAACAGTTGTTTGGTGTACTTCCAGATGGGCTTAAAGTGGAGAAGGACAAACAAACTGTAATTGCCTTTACCTCACTATTGGCATGTAGGCTCACCTTGCTCAACTGGAAGAATCCACTCCACCACTTTGAAGTCAGTGGGTAATAGATGTTATGTACTATTTGAAACTGAAAGAAAAGCTAATTCTCACTTAGAGGATCTGTTCAAAACCTTTTTTTAAAACCTGACAGGATCTAATTAATAATTTAGTCTAATCAATTATATTTTAGAATAACCTTTTACAGTGGGATGCAAAAGTTTGGGCAACCTTGTTAATAGTCATTATTTTCTTGTATAAATCGTTGGTTGTTACGATAAAAAATGTCAGTTAAATATATCATATAGGAGACACACACAGTGATATTTGAGAAGTGAAATGAAGTTTATTGGATTTACAGAAAGTGTGCAATAATTGTTCAAACAAAATCAGGCAGGTGCATAAATCTGGGCACCGTTGTCATTTTATTGATTCCAAAACTTTTAGAACTAATTATTGGAACTCAAATTGGCTTGGTAAGCTCGGTGACCCCTGACCTACATACACAGGTGAATCCTATAATGAGAAAGAGTATTTAAGGGGGTCAGTTGTGAGTTTCCCTCCTCCTTTAATTTTCTCTGAAGAGTAGCAACATGGGGGTCACAAAACAACTCTCAAATGACCTGAAGACAAAGATTGTTCACCATCATGGTTTAGGGGAAGGATACAGAAAGCTGTCCCAGAGATTTAAGCTGTCTGTTTCCACAGTTAGGAACATATTGAGGAAATGGAAGACCACAGGCTCAGTTCAAGTTAAGGCTCGAAGTGGCAGACCAAGAAAGATTTCGGATAGACAGAAGTGACGAATGGTGAGAACAGTCAGAGTCAACCCACAGACCAGCACCAAAGACCTACAACATCATCTTGCAGCAGATGGAGTCACTGTGCATCGTTCAACCATTGGGCGCACTTTACACAAGGAGATGCTGTATGTGAGAGTGATGCAGAGGAAGCCTTTTCTCCGCCCACAGCACAAACAGAGCCGCTTGAGGTATGCTCAAGCACATTTGGACAAGCCAGCTTCATTTTGGAATAAGGTGCTGTGGACTGATGAAACTAAAATTGAGTTATTTGGGCATAACAAGGGGCGTTATGCATGGAGGAAAAAGAACACAGCATTCCAAGAAAAACACCTGCTACCTACAGTAAAATATGGTGGTGGTTCCATCATGCTGTGGGGCTGTGTGGCCAGTGCAGGGACTGGGAATCTTGTCAAAGTTGAGGGACGCATGGATTCCACTCAGTATCAGCAGATTCTGGAGACCAATGTCCAGGAATCAGTGACAAAGCTGAAGCTGCGCCGGGGTTGGATCTCTCAACAAGACAACGACCCGAAACACTGCTCAAAATCCACTAAGGCATTCATGCAGAGGAACAAGTACAACGTTCTGGAATGGCCATCTCAGTCCCCAGACCTGAATATAATTGAAAATCTGTGGTGTGAGTTATAGAGAGCTGTCCATGCTCGGAAGCCATCAAACCTGAATGAACTAGAGATGTTTTGTAAAGAGGAATGGTCCAAAATACCTTCAACCACAATCCAGACTCTCATTGGAACCTACAGGAAGCGTTTAGAGGCTGTAATTTCTGCAAAAGGCGGATCTACTAAATATTGATTTCATTTCTTTTTTGTGGTGCCCAAATTTATGCACCTGCCTGATTTTGTTTGAACAATTATTGCACACTTTCTGTAAATCCAATAAACTTCATTTCACTTCTCAAATATCACTGTGTGTGTCTCCTATATGATATATTTAACTGACATTTTTTATCGTAACAACCAACGATTTATACAGGAAAATAATGACTATTAACAAGGTTGCCCAAACTTTTGCATCCCACTGTATATTGGGGAAAAGGATTCTCGTCCCTCTTTTCTACTCTTAAAGTTTTACTCTGGCTGTTGGCCTTCCTCTCTTCCTTTTTGGTGGGGATTGAATTGACTTTAGTTTTGTTAAATTTGACTTGTTTGTATTGTATGTTACTTGGTTTTAATAAATTCAATAAAAATAATAGTAATAAAAAAAACTTACTTTGACCTGTTGACTGATTAGTGTTTCACTGTTTATTCAATTGTTATTGTTAAACAAAAGTTTTCAATAAACTAACTAGAATAATTTAATATGCCTATGCAGGTGTTCATTAAAACTGTTTTTTGTATTAGAAAATAATCTCTTACGCATGAAGGAAATTCATAAAATGTTGAATATTACCCTCCCCCCTTTCCCTTCCTCCTGTTATTGCTAACTGTTCTTCCATTTTGCTCTTAAAAGAACAATATGTAAATAATCATCTTACAAATCTATTACTGTATTCTCCACCGGCATAACCTCTCACCCCATATTGCTTCATCCAGGAATATCCTTTTGAAAGATAATATCTCTGCATCAAAAAATTCTAATGATCTACATGCACATTTTACAATTCTTTACAAGCTACGCAATAGTTAAGAAATTAAGAAATATAGCAAAAGTTAGACCTCTTATAACATTGCAAGATGCTGAGAAATTAGTTCACGCTTTTGTTTTCAGTTGGCTACATTACTGTAACGCAACCCTCCACAGGAGTACCCAAAAAAGACATCAATCGATTGCAACTAGAGCAGAATGTATAGTAACTGTTAGAATCATAACTAGGAAAAGAAAATATGAGCACATCTCTCCAGTTTTGATGTCACTACACTGGTTACCTGTGTCATTTAGAATTGACTTTAAAATAAGGCTTATGGTTTACAAAGCCTTAAATAATCTCGCTCCATCATTTCTTATTTTGTCTTTTATTTTTCTTTTCTTCAGTATGTAAAGCACTTTGAGCTACTTTTTGTATGAAAATGTGCTGTATAAATAAATGTTGTTGTTGTTGTCTTTTTTTCTCGTTCTTCATCCTGTAAAGGACTTTGAGCTACATCATGGTATGAAAATGTGCTATATAAATAAATGTTGTTGTTGTTGTTGGGCTCTATCTCCTCTGCCCGTGCTGCTCTTCCAGCATTTCTAGTACATTGCTCCATGTTCCAGAACTGTCCTTCTGTTTCATTCTCTTTGGGCCTCATGCATAACGCTGTGCGTAGAATTCACACTATAACATGGTGTAAGCACAAAAGCGGAAATGTGCTTACGCACAAAAAATCCAGATGCATAAAACTATGCGTACACCAACTTCCACGTTCTTCCGCTACATAAATCCCGGTCAGTGTGAAAAATAACGCATGTGCACAGTCAGCTTCTGTGAAAAGGCAATGGCAAAAGCACAGGGGGAAATAGAAGTTCAGCGAATACCAAGTTGAGGTAAAGAAAAACGTACTATTTGTTGGTTTAAACAGTGGTATAAGATAGATAGATAGATAGGTAGATACTTCATTAATCCCAAGGGGAAATTCACATAATCCAGCAGCAGTATACTGATACAAAGAAACAATATTAAATTAAATAGTAATAAAAATGAAAAAATGAAAAATAAAATAAAAATAATGTTAGCATTTACTCCCCCGGGTGGAATTGAAGAGTCGCATAGCGTGGGGGAGGAACGATCTCCTCAGTCTGTCAGTGGAGCAGGACAGTGACAAAAGTCTGTCACTGAAGCTACTCCTCTGTCTGGAGATGACACTGTTCAGTGGATGCAGTGGATTATTCATGATTGACAGGAGTTTGCTTAGTGCCCGTCGCTCTGCCACAGATGTTAAACTGTCCAACTTTAATCCTACAATAGAGCCTGCCTTCTTAACAAGTTTGTCCAGGCGTGAGGCGTCTTTCATCTTTATGCTGCCACCCCAGCACACCACCGCGTAGAAGAGGGCACTCGCCACAACCGTCTGGTAGAACATCTGCAGCATCTTACTGCAGATGTTGAAGGATGCCAACCTTCTCAGAAAGTATAGTCTGCTCTGACCTTTCTTACATAGAGCATCAGTATTGGCAGTCCAGTCCAATTTGTCATCCAGCTGCACTCCCAGATATTTAAAGGTCTGCACCCTCTGCACACAGTCACCTCTGATGATCACAGGGTCCATGAGGGGCCTAGGCCTCCTAAAATCCACCACCAGCTCCTTGGTCTTGCTGGTGTTAAGGTGTAAGTGGTTTGAGTCGCACCATTTAACAAAGTCTTTGATTAACTTTCTGTACTCCTCCTCCTGCCCACACCAGATGCAGCCCACAATAGCAGTGTCATCAGCGAACTGAGTCATATTGGAAGTCTGATGTATATAGATTGAACAGGACCGGAGAAAGTACAGTCCCCTGCGGCGCCCCTGTATTGCTGAACACAATGTCAGACCTGCAGTTCCCAAGACGCACATATTGAGGTCTGTCTGTAAGATAGTCCACAATCCATGCCACCAGGTGTGAGTCTACTCCCATCTCAGTCAGCTTGTCTCTAAGGAGCAGAGGTTGGATGGTGTTGAAGGCGCTAGAGAAGGCCAAAACATAATTCTTACAGCACCACTGCCTCTGTCCAGGTGGGAGAGGGATCGTGTAGCATATAGATGATGGCATCCTCCGCTCCCACCTTCTCCTGGTATGCGAACTGCAGAGGGTCGAGGGCGTGACGGACCTGTGGCCTCAGGTGGTGAAGCAGCAGCCGCTCCATGGTCTTCATCAGATGTGACGTCAGAGCAACAGGCCGGAAGTCATTCAGCTCACTAGGACGTGATACCTTTGGGACAGGGTGATACAAGATGTTTTCCAAAGCCTTGGGACTCTCCCCTGTTCCAGGCTCAGGTTGAAGATGCGCTGTAGAGGACTCCCCAGTTCCAACGCACATGCCTTCAGCAGTCGTGGCGATACACCATCTGGACCCGCTGCTTTGCTGGCACAAAGTCTTTTCAGCTCTCTGCTCACCTGGGCTGCTGTAATTGTGGGTGGGGATGTCTCACCTATGCTGGTATCAGCAGAAGGATGGTTGGAGGATGCAGTACTCCGAGGTGAGAGTGGGTTACTGTGATCAAACCTATTAAAGAAGTTGTTCATTTGGTTTGCTCTCTCCACGCCTGTCTCGATGGCGGCACCCGCTTGAGCTGCAGCCAGTGATAATCTTCATCCCATCCCACACTTCCTTCATGCTGTTGTTCTGCAACTTCTGCTCCAGCTTTCTCCTGTACTGCTCTTTCGCCCTGAGCTGGACTCGAGTTCCTTCTGCACACACTTGAGCTCATGCTGATCACCACCTTTAAAAGCCCTTTTCTTCTGGTTCAAAAGGCCCTTGATGTCACTTGTAACCCATGGCTTGTTGTTAGCATAGCAGCATACTGTTCTTACTGGAACTACAATGTCCATACAGAAGTTGATGTAATCAGTTGTGCATTCAACAGCCTCTTCAATGTTCTCACTATGTGACCCAAGCAATATATCCCAGTCTGTAGTTCCAAAGCAGTCTCTCAGAGCCTGCTCTGCCTCAGGGGACCACTTCCTGAATGAGCGTGTAGTTGTAGGTAGCCTCACTCTTGGTTTGTATTGAGGCTGAAGCAGAACCAGGTTATGATCTGCTTTCCCAAGCGCAGGCAGCGGGTGGCGCTGTATGCGTCTTTAACGTTTGCATACAGTAGGTCAATAGTCCTGTTTCCCCAAGTGTTACAATCCACATACTGGGAGAAGGCAGGTAATGTTTTGTCCAGCGTTACATGGTTAAAGTCTCCAGCGATTAGCACAAGTGCCTCAGGGTGCTGCGTTTGTAACTTAGCAACGAATGGATGATGTCACTCGCCATCTCCGCGTTCGCTTGAGGGGGGATGTAAACAATAACAACAATCACGTGTCCAAACTCTCTGGGCAAGTAATAGGGATGCAGACTTACGGCCAACAGTTCAATGTCCCTGCAGCAAGTGGAAATTTTAACGTTTACATGTCCTGAGTTGCACCACTTTGTATTGACATAGAGAGCGAGTCCTCCTCCTTTCTTCTTTCCGCAGGTACTTGTGTCTCTGTCCGCTCTAACTGTGCTAAACCCGGGTAGCTCCACGTTAGCATCTGGGATGGTAGACGTTAGCCACGTTTCACTAAAACACAGCAAGCTGCATTCTCTGTAGGTTCTGACATTTTTCACCAGCACAGCAAGTTCGTCGATCTTATTTGGTAGTGAGTTTAAATTTCCTAGGATCACAGAAGGCACCGACGGTTTATAACGCCATTTTCTCTCAAGTTGTCTCGATTTAATCTTATCTTTTATCTTTGCCGCTCGGCTGCCCGATATCGTCTTCTTACCTCGTCAGGTAAATAAGGAACCACACCGGCATAAGCATTTCTTCTCAGTGCTTTAAGCTGACTACTTGAATAGGCGATTCTCGGAGTGTAAAAATCCATGTCAAATAGTAAAATAGTAAAAAGTGTCCAGGGAGCAATTCCACATAAAAGAAAGTGGTAGAAGCGATCAGTGAAATAGAGAAAAATAGAGATAAAAAGGTAAAAAGATAGTCATATACGGAGCTGCTAGAAAGGCTGCCACTCGGATGTGGCGGTGGAAATAACAACAAAAGGAAGTTGATCGAGTGACATAGAGTGTCGGAGAAACTCAAAAGCTCAAGTTCACAAAGTCGCACAATGCCTGAAATAAAAAAGTTGTCAGATATCAAAGTCGCCGTGAAAAGACAAGTCATAGCCCACCATCTGAGTGTCATGTGAAAGCTTATTAGGGTACAGAGAAAAAAAAATAGGCACACAGTGGGGAAAAAAGCACGAAATGTCAACTTTAATCTCTAAATTTCCACTTTAATCACGTAGTTTATTTTGTCATTAAAAAGTAGAACATCATAAACTTTATCTTAAAATCGTTTAATTTACTAGTTTCTCAAATCCCATCGTAACTAAAGTAGCACATTAAATGCTTTGTTTTGTATTTGATCTTCTATGTGCTTTACGTGTGTGAATCACTACGTGCTCCCGGGCTTTCTCTTGCTCCGACAGGACACAGAATTCATTACATTCATGATATTACAGCTCCCTGAATAATTAAAATACTGAGATGTATACTTGATATTAGTTTCATGATTATAGGAGTTAAAGCATGTTATTAAACATGGGAACACGGTGGCGTAGTGATTGTGTGTGACCTTCGATGAAATAATTTATTGCAGCAGTAATGTCTCTTTCTTTTTTTTTATTAAATTTTGTTGTAATCATTCCATACAAATAGATCAATTTTTACAAAAAAATAGGACTGAGAGAGAGAGCATGGCCAACAGAGTAAAACTTAAGGCTTGTAAACATACCTAAATTGATGAGTTTAATAGGGCAATAGAGATGAATGGAGAAGAAAAAGAAATGAGGAGATAATTGCTTCCTCAGTGCTTAAGAGCTTATTCTAAAATATTATTGATTAGATCCTGCCAGGTATTGAAAAAATTCTGTACAGATCCTCTAACTGAATATCAGATTTTTTCCAATTTCAAATAGTATAAAACACTGACTTAAAAGAGGAGAGTTAGGATTCTTCCAGTTTAGCAAAATAAGTCTGCCTGCCAAAAGTGTAGTGAATGCAATCACAGTTTGTTTGTCCTTCTCCACTTTAAACCCAGCTGGAAGAACACCAAACACAGCTGTTAATGGGTTAGGAGGGATTGTGACACCAAGGCTGTCTGAAAGGCACTTAAAAATTTTCGTCCAAAATGATATTAATTTGGTGCAGGCCCAAAACATGTGACTCAGTGAGGCTGGGACCTGATTGCAGTGTTCGCTGGGACCTGATTGCAGTGTTCGCAGGTTGGATCTTGCCCTGGCAACATTTTGGACATTTTTAGGCGAGACAGATGTGCTTGATATATAATTTTGAGTTGAATAATTGTATGCTTTGTGCATATGGAGCTCGAGTGAAGTCTCTGCATTGCTATTTTCCACTCCTTTTCTGATATATTGATTAAGAGATCTTTCCTCTTGGATCTTTAATAGGGAGAGACTGTAAAATACTTTTATATATTGCAGAGATGGTGTCTAAGTCCTTGAAATTGAGCAATATTTTTTCCGGCATGGAGTAGGGTGCATGATGAGGAAAATTGGGCAGGTTCTGTTTAACAAAGTTCCTAATTTGAAGATAGTGAAAGAAATGTGTGGCTGGAAAGTTAAATTTGGAACATAATTGTTCATAGGATGCAAAGATGTTGTCTATATAAAGATATCTAAGTAATTTAATCCCAAATCTTTTCCAGATATTAAAAACTGCATATGTTTGCGATGGTTGAAAGAGATGGTTCTCTTGCAGAGGTGCCACAGATAAAAGATTCTCCATCTTAAAATGCTTTCTACATTGGTTACATATTCTGAGTGAGTGTAGCACAATTGGGTTGTTAGTATATTGCCGATAATGTGTGTTTATTGGAGCACAAAGCAGGGAATATAAAGAAGTACTGCAAGATTTTACTTCTATTGCGGACCAAGCCTGTGTATGTTCACCTATTTGTGTCCAGGTTTTTATAGCTTGTATGTTTGCTGCCCAGTAATAAAACTGAAAGTTGGGTAAAGCCATGCCACCTTCTGCCTTAGGTCTTTGTAGGGTCGCTCTTTGGATACGTGGATGTTTTGAGTTCCAAGTAAATGAGGTTATTGTTGAATCTAATTGCTTAAATATGATTTATTAATGTATATTAGAATGTTTTGAAATAAAAAAGAGGCTTAGGAAGAATATTCATCTTAACAGTGTTCATTCTTCCAGCTAGAGTGAGATGAAGGGTTGACCATCTATGCAAGTCTTGCTTAATTTTTTCTATACAGACGGTGAAATTTTGTTGATAAAGAGCTTTGTGTTTACTTGTGATATTTACCCCTAGGTATTTAAACTGATCTGCAATGATAAAAGGTAGGGTGTCCAATCTATTATTATATGTTTGAGAATTCACTGGAAAGAGTATACTTTTATTCAAATTAATTCTGAGACCAAATATCTTTTGAAACTCTGTAAGTGCTGTTAAGACTGCAGGCACAGAATTTTGTGGGTCTGATACATACAGTACCATATCATCTGCATATAGAGAAATTTTCTGTTCCAGTCCTTCTCTGATAATCCCCTTTATCTGATAAAAATTGCGACAGTGAACCGCCAGTGGTTTAATGGCAATTGCAAATAGCAGTGGTGACAAGGGGCATCCTTGTCTGGTACCACGTTCAAGTTTAAAGTAGTCTGAACAAATGTTGTTAATACAAACTGAAGCTTCTGGATTGGTATACAGTAGTTTGATCCATGCACAAATGTTCGGGCCAAACCCAAATTTCTCTAATGTAGTGAAAAGATATTTACATTCAATCATGTCTAATGCTTTTTCTGCATCCAATAATAATAATATTTCTGGGGTGTTTGACTTTGTTGGTGAGTATATTACATTAAACCGGGTGTTGAAGATTGGAAGATAAGTGTCGACCCCTGATAAATCCAGTTTGATCTTGTGATATTACTGAAGGCAGCACTTTCTCCATCCTTCTAGCTATGATTTTTGAGAGTATCTTAACTTAACCCAGTAGCTTTGATGCTGTGTGCCGCCAGTCTGCAAAACCGAGCGCAGAACTTGCGTACGCCAGGGTATGAGGTACCACGGAAATGTGCGTGGCTTTACGGCAAGTTTAGCTTTTATGCATTGCGATTTGAATGTGGAAATAGGCTTATGCAACATTTTTGTGTTTACGCACCATTTATACATGAGGCCCCTGGTCTCTTACATATAACTTTCTCTCTCTCTAAATTTTGCCAACTAGTAATTCTTTCATTCCCTTAATTTTCTTCTTATAGACCTCTCTCTTTTTCTCTCTCTCTCTATGTCACTGCTTTCCAAAACAAAATATACTGTTTGGAATTGTGGGAAAAGTAGGAGTCTTTTCAACAAGCATAGGGTGCAAGGCATTCCCTGGATACAGCACTAGACCATTCAATGGTGAACACACACACTAGAGCCAATTTAACAACACCAACTCACCTGGACTTCATTTATTTGGGAGGAAGCCAGAGCACTGCAGGGAAACCCACACAGAAATGGGGGGAGAATTCAATCTCCCTGCACAGAGCATCAAGGACGTGAATGTCTTCTTGTTGCGAGGCCACTGGACAGCTGTCATGACAGCTTTGATGCTTGGTCTTCAGCTGGAAAATGTTTTGACTCTCTCCCTTACCATAGCTCAGTAGAAATCATCTTTTTACAGCATAATGCTCCTCAAGTTCCTCCAGTATTAACTGAGTTTTTGTGCAAACATTACTTACTGTGAAACAGGTGCACACCTGGATGAAGTGATAATGGTGAATGGGACCATGTGCATCTTTTCCTTAAATAACTTGCCCATTACAAGCCACCAGTTTGAATCATTGGTGGTCAGATGCCCTGCTTTCTGGAAGAAATTGTCTTCACTACCTTTAAAATCTTTTTCACTCACAGTTGTGGGGTAGGATTTGCAGTGATGGGATGAAGGCCTTGCCCAAATATGTTTTGTTATTTTCTATTTTACTTTATATAAGAAGTCAACATTCATATTACCTAGGCAGGGAAAAGACACAGAAAGAGAAATTTAAGTATGATGTGTTTTTAATGCTGGTAAGATATGGACTAAATAATGTGCTAAATATAAGAGGAAACTTGAACACATTAAAGTAGGTTCAATAAAAGTGAAGTTATGGTTTTAAGTAATACAGCTTAGACAATTCTGACCTTCTAAACCTAATTTATCAATGTGTCACACTTATTTGCTTCTTCACTGAGGCTGGCTATCTGCTAAGAGTTTATATAGCCCTTGTTTTTTCTGTACTTTACCCAGTTCTGTTCTCCTTTGCAGATTGCTTCTTATATCACTTCCTCTTGAAGTTGAATGAAATGGGCCACACTTATTAAAAGCTGTTTAAAGGATAACATGTAAATGCATAAATGTGTATGATCCTATATAGTCAAATAATTTTGTTGAATATTAATGAAACTTAAGCACATTAGTGAAACATGATCTGCCCCATCTTAGTGGCCTGTATAACTGTGTCTCTATACTGTCTTTTTAAATAGTTTCCATTAATTTGCCTGTGATAAACAATAAACTAACCGTAAACAGACAGGCAC
Source organism: Polypterus senegalus (assembly GCF_016835505.1). Taxonomy (NCBI): domain Eukaryota; kingdom Metazoa; phylum Chordata; class Cladistia; order Polypteriformes; family Polypteridae; genus Polypterus; species Polypterus senegalus. Next base: position 68,875,213 of record NC_053167.1, read on the forward strand.
CTGCTTTCATTGGCAACATTGTTAGTCAGCAGTGTCTTCATCCCTGACATCAAAAATATAAATTTATAAACATGTTCCTGTTTCTGCTCTGAGCTACAGCAGTTACACCTTGTTATAAAAGTTCATTCTTATGAGAGGCTATTTATTAGACTCCTAGAATTATAACTGCCTACTAATTCATCTTTGCTCAGTTGTATACTTTTTTGCGTAGGAAATCAACTTATATCAAAAGCTGACTCAACCGCACCACTGTAACCCGCTTAGTTGTATACTGTATATACAACTTGGACCACAGCTGGCAATTTGTCTAGACTGCAGCAATTTTGATCTCTCCGATACCCTGAGTCACAGCAAGACTCAAAATGTTTCATGAGAATAACTCACCTAATTGGAAAATAAACCAACCAAGCAGACTCTGTTAACAATTATTGTACAGCGTACTGTTATTTTTATTTTTAGCCAGCCTCTGCAGTGGTTGGTACTTTTGTACTATGGAGGAACTTCATAATACAACATAATGAAGACACATGAAGCAAATTGTGCTTTCTCAGTACATTAACCAAAGCCCCCTGAATTCATGCAACATAAAAATGGAAATGATTCAGGCAGTTAACAGCATTCCTTTAAAAAACCACATTTGAGTGAATCGGATTCAATGGCTGGATGTTCATTTTATACCTTGAAAGTCACAGTTTGAGTTATGTAGCAAAAGAAGAAGAAATAAAATTCATGAAGGCAAGGAAGAATCAAAAGTGCCTAGTTAAGTAGATGATTCTCATGATAACAGGTCTGCAATCAATTAATCCCGTCTAATATACAGTGTAATACATTATGATAAAAAATATATATCCTTTACAGATTTTATTTTACACACTGAATTTTATGACTGGATTGTGTTACCTTCTGTGGTTTCCTTACTATTGTTTTTTTCTGTCATTCCTACTTTCAAATTTAAATTGATCGATCCTGCATCCTGTGTTCAAATTTCATGCCTGGTTGCTGCTGTGTGGTGTTTGTATGTTATCTACTCCGGTTTTCCCAGAGACACGCATTTAAGGTTAATTGGCAGTTGTAAATTGGCATCTTAGAGTGAATGTGGGAGTTCCTGGACTCTGCAAAGGGCTAAATTGGCTCTGGCTTCCTCCGACTTTGAATTGGATTGTGCAGGTCCAAGACTTAATTGTTCTAAAAATTTGTATCAATCATGCTTTACTTCATGTCACATAAATAGGTAGAACTACAGTAAACTGGTTGAATAATTCAGTAAGGTTGTGTGCCCTCTTCCCATTGCTACTGAGATTGGTATTTACTCCCAGGAATGACCAAGGAGTGAATGTATGTTGCAGTGTGTTTGTGTATGGTCATGTCGCAAACCGTACAGAGGTTAATTTAGAGTGGATACTGGGTAAGGATATTCAAGCTGCACAATATTGTGACTGTTAATTCAGTTCCACTACAGAAGAGGTCTTCTGAAGCTACCACTGACTAAATCACTTTCAGTCTCTGTTATGCGGCCAGAAGAGACAGCAACATGATATCATTAACAGCAATAAACAGAGACTTCTTTCTAGATCTCCAGCTCTTCTTGAGTCCTGCCGAGTCTAATATTATAAAGGATGATAATAGATTTCATTAATAGCACTTTATTTCACTGTCCAGAAAAAAGTTTTTTTTTCTCTATCTCCATTTTAAATACTTCTCAGTCCTCTTAATGGAAACTGGTTTCACTTGTGTTATCAACAGACTGCTCAATTCGGCCTAATAGTTAATGCCAGATTCAAATTTAAATAATTCATAAAACTGAAATTATTAAACTAATACAACCCTAAAAAATGTCAAATAAGCAAGTTGCCAAATAAATGTGATAAATTAGCAACCTATGAATGGACCATCTTCTTCAAGTCCACATTCTTTCTTCTGACCTTTCTGTGGATTGTTTGAATGACTTGCAAACCCATAAGCTATTACATTAGAGACTAAAGAGAAAGTAAAGAGAACAGCAACAAATTGTTAAAACAAGGCTTGGAGTTTCTGCAGTTTAATCTCAATTTTCATTATCACAGTGAGTGAGGGAAAAACCTAGATTGTCAGAAAAGAAAAAAGCAGTCATCTGGCCTGCAGTCAAATCCTGTTCTTGTGACACACAGTATTTTACTAATCTCTGTAGATTCTGTTACTCCCTATAGTGTTAAATATACAAGGTCTGAAGCCTGGAGTGATGATATCCATAACCTAAGGAGAACAAAGAAGAATTCCCTTTAGAAATTCAATCCTGAAGGAATCTGAATTGTGGAATGGTGAGGCCAAAAGATCTCTTTCATGTCAAACTTGGAGATTCCCAAATGGACTTGGTCAGAAAACCATGGGTTGAAGTTCAGATGGTGAGGAGAAGTATTTTTATTTTTAAACTGGCAGAACTGAAGATCACAAATGAGCTGAAATATTAAACACAGATTGGTTGAAGTTAAGAGCAACATGATTGCAAGCAGCTTTAACAATGCCATATTTCTTTATTTCAGCACATATTAAATGAACACACATACATTATACCCAAGATACTGTAATCATGATGTATTAACTCTGCTTTACCTCAAAATGTACCATTAATGGAACCGGGTTCTTTACTGAATTTTGCTATTACCTTAATGCTGTTGTCAGATTTATAGGATGTTCAGTGAATGACTTTTCCTTTAGGCTGTGCCATATATTGTAAATGCTGCTTACAATGTGTTAGGAAATAAATATATTTGATTAAATGTGAAGTAGCATTGCAGAATACTGTAAGTCAAAACAGAATTTGTGTCTGTATGTTGTCAATAAATTTATACTTTATGGCACTATACAATATTATATCAAGTAATCCAGAAATGTATAGATAAAATGAGAAAATCAGTATAGCTAATCTAATGGAAACTACAGTACTTCACATTAATTAAGCAAATACAATTTTGAATTGGAGTAAGACAAGCAAAGTGTCAAGCACTGAGTAAAAGTAATATTTTTTAAATGCAGTGAGTCATTGCAGTTGTTAAAATAGTCCACCCATTTTCTAAATTCACCTTAAATTTAGGTCCCCTGAGCCTCAGACACAATGAAGTAACTAATCTTGGACACGGCAGCCACCTATGGTCACAATTGCTCACACTAAGGATGCCTGGAGTTTTAACAACTTTGAAAGAAAATTGGTGTACCAGGTCAGGTTAGGTCAGATTGAGGAGCATGCACTGGTACAGTGTGTTAACACACCCACCACATGTCTAAACACCTTGGTATCCTGGTTGGCAACCCCCTAAGCAGCCAGGTATTATATGGGTGTCCCCTTAGCCTAGTCCATCTACTTGGGTCCTCAGCAATGAGGATCCACGATCTACATGGACTTAGTTCTATAACTGACGCTCCCTCACAATGCAGGTAACATGCCTCATTTGGGACTCCATGATCAATCGCTTATTCAACACAAAGTCAAAGACTCTCCAAAGAGTCTCAGTGGAGTCCAGTCTTCGTCGCTGGTCACTAGACAGTGTCCATGTTTCGCAACCATATAGCAAAATATTAAGCACCAGGACTCTAAAGACTTGGACCTTTATTGTTTGCAGAGATATTGCGAATGCCACACACCCATTTACAGCGACCTCATGCTCCCCCATGCTCTCCTAATCCGTCTATTGACTTCATATGATCTTGCAAAATAAACATGGCTTTAAATTATATATACCAAATAACAAAACCAAAATCTTAAGTTAATAGGTGTCATGTTTCAGTCAGGGTTACCTCCTGGCTGGGGTACAAAATTCTCAATTGTTAGTTTTGTTTGTTTTTCATGTTAACTTTGTTGATTGCTTAGTGTCTATATATGCAGGTATCTGCTATGTTCTTTGTGTTTTGTGGGTGGTCCCCCAAGAGGTGGGGTCACCTGCCAATCACCGCAGTTCATTAATATGCTCATGGTGGTGGTGAGTTCTCCTGTGTATATTATTCTTTTGATTACAGTGATGTACTGTGCTTTTTTTACCCTATCAGACCCGTTGCTCTGTCCTTTGACCACTCTTTGGATTTCATATTGAACTGTTCACTTTTGGAATTGCCTATTTTAAAGACATTGCCTTCTGTGTTCTTTGGAGCTTCATTGTTTCCAAGCATTATTTTTTTCTTATAATAAATCTTTTATTCATAAAGATAAAACGTTTGCCTTTTGTCTGACTAGCTAAGGTTTCACAGTAGTAATCTTTAGATGGGAATTTAGAGTAATTTTGGGACATTAGATCATAACCATAGGTAGTGATATTTACAATCAATTTACTATCTAAGAAATTAATTTGTGTGACATCCCATGGCATTTAAGAAAATCTAATGAAATAATAGGGTAGAATAAACAGTATACCATGTCAGTCTCAAGGCACCACTGAAGCTTCATGTTTCCATTTTAGCCAATTTCTTAGTCAGTGATTCATGATTACTTATAGGATTGAACAATCTTAGTATTGGCTAAAATGGACAAGGTGTGCAAAGTCATTACATTTCCAGGTTTGTTGAAACCCATTTGCCTCTGAAGTAATAGTTGGGCTGAAGGCATTTTCTACCCTTCCGTCATCTAAATGATGGTGAAATGGTTGGAAGAGCAAGGAAAAGCAAGAAGGTGTTTGTAATATTTCAATAGATTTAAATTGTGATTATAGATTTCACTGAAAATTCTTACCTGAATGACTTTCTAAATTTGAAAACATAAAAATGTTTCACAATTCTGGAAATGACAGTGTGTCCAACCATTGTCTTTTAAATCAGCAACCTCCCATTTTAATTACCCAATACAAATTCTCTTCTTCCTCTTCCATACACATGGTATCCAAGTGGTCCGTCTAATTCTAGCTTGCTATCTGCTTTCTTTCAGAAATTGTATACAAAAAAGAAAAAAATATTTGTCTACTTTCCAAGGTTAACAGATTCAAGTGTATGATAATCACCAATTTGCAATCTTAGCAGAATGTTTCAGTTTTTTATGGACATTTAACAAGGGGATGCTCATCAGTCATATATTAAAATAATGTTTAAAACTTATTCAAATCTTTAAAAAATTAAATAAAAGAGAATTTCCTTTACCTCTTGAAACAATCACTTATGATGTGTCCCTACACACTAAACATTGCACATTATTACATACAAATGTAGCAACAATCCATATTCCTAAAGCACAGCACATTAAGACATCCTTGAGAGAAAGTGATTACCCAAGATTACTTTCCTAAAGAATGGTTAGGTTATAATGCGTTAAGGCAAAGGTCAAACACATTGGCTTTGATGGTGTACATCCTGCATTTACTACCTCAAATCATTTAGAATTTCATTTTATAAATGCCGTAAGCAGACTGGCATGTACCTGAACCACAATCAAAAAATGCTTTCTATACCATTAGCTTTTCACAATAATGGAAAACAAGTATCTGCAATACTGCCTGTGTAGGGGTCACAAAGGGTACGAGCATTCTAGCCTGCCTTATATCTAATGACTGGAACAGTGACAAAATCAGCTTGTGTGCTGCATGAGGAGATTGCTTAGAGGAAATCAATTTAACAATACCAAGCCCTGATTGCTCCAATTAGAACAAGAAGGTGAAAAAAAATCACACAATCGTACAATTATTGTCTTTGCTTTTTTTGTCATTTCATTTTTTTGCCCTTCCCCCACTCCACATAGCCTACCCTCTTTGTAATCCATCCCTGGGACCTCATTTCCACAGAGATGATACCTAATGACCCTCAAGCTTGATTGGGTCATTATTTGGCACTTTACAGCTCCTGGAGAGAGGTGGAGATGGAGAAAGGCAAGAAGGAGGAATCAGTCTTACCCGAAATTGCTCACTCTAATCAGTTCTCATTTTCCACAGGAGGCCATCGCTGTCAGAAGGGCAAAACCTGCAAGTTTATCATCATCTCTCTCATATTTTCCTGCAGAGCTCAAAGATTACACAACGGTAGGTGTAGACAGAGATGCCATGTACTGCGAATAGAGACACCAGGCAAGAGACAGCATAATCACTCAGAAAGATGACACCCTGTTTAAAAGTCTTGTCAACATAAAAATAGGTACAAGCAATTTTTATTTTGCTTTGCAATGGTTATATTATTTTATAACCAGATTTTTGATATTTGCTTTGATTCCTAAAAAAATAAACTTTAATACTCTGCTAAAAGTACTCTAACACACATCCAATGTATTATTTGGCCACCCAGGTTGTATTGTCTTTGAAAATCATTACTTGTCTGCATATAATCAACAGATTCCTTGACTCAATTGTTTTATTATATACTATGGCATAAAAATTATTCTAAAAATTAAAGAAACCAGTCTATTTTGGATCAAATTTTGAGCAAAATACTGAATGAAATCAATCCTGACAGCAAAAGAACAAGGCTGTGTAGAGGCCTTTTTCCAATATCATGCCAAGCTGTGCACAGACAGCAGTCATCTCTTTTTTTTCTGCCATCTTAGCACCACTCATCTTGGGAGAAATAACTGCCATGGCTCTGTACCACACCTGCCAACTTCAATCTAACCAGGCAGAAAGTGGAAATTTCTAATATCATCTCACACACAGTAACAACGTCTCTAACTGTACTGAAGCTTTAAGTCTATATTTTGAAGCTTAATCATTGTAAATTATCATTTTTGCATGTTTTATTTTGACACTTTGCATTATTGACATTCACGTTTTCAATACTTTTCTTAATTGATTTTGCACTCCTACACTCTCTCTACCATGGTGACTGCATCTTCTCACCTAACTTTCTGCGAGATCTTATGCCACTAAGCCATGCCATTATCATAACTGCCTTCCACTGTCTCTCTTACCTAAAAAGATTCTTTGCTAGATTGATTGAGATACCCACTCAAGATGATCGAAATAGCAATTTTTAGGAGTTAGAAGATATCTCATGCTCTGTAAACAGCTGATTGGCTGCCACTTCTGAATGAGCTAGTATCAAAAACTGATTTTTTCCACATTTGCACACTTCTAAGTGTATCACATTTTTCACAGTTCCCTTATAATCTGAACATGCAGTACACCAGTGTTCTAAAATAAACTTCAGAGTTTTAATTTGGCTTAAAAACCCTACAAGGATTTTTTTGGGAGTTTTTTCTTGTCTTCTTAGAGAGTCAAGGCTGGGGGGCTGTCAAGAGGCAGGGCCTGCTAAAGCCCATTACGGCACTTCTTGTGTGATTTTGGGCTATACAAAAATAAATTGTATTGTATTTAGATTATCTGGCAATATTCAAGGTTTAAACAACAGAAAACGGCACAAGAGCTTTTGAAATTTCAGTTAAAAAAGTTTTGAACAAAGTATGCAAAATCACAAACATAAGGTCCCTTTTTGTAGCCTATATTCCATGCTAAAGTGTATGAAGTAACATTTTTAAACCTGCCCTTTTATGTCTTGAAATTTTTAACTAATATATTTAAGTACAATAAATAGCTTTGCTTTTTAAATAATATAGTTGAATGTTTTTGCTAATTGTTACCAAAAATAAGATAAGAAACAAGAAACTGTAATTTAAATATTAATAAGAAACTGAAAAGTACTCTCTGTATATATTATTGTATTTTATATTGTAGTAATATTTTGGATTTGGTTTGGAGCAGCCTGCCATATAATTGAGAATTGGCTGCTGATTGCGAGAAAAAGGTTGATGCAAAGGTCTTTGCAGACAAAAGACCACAACAGAACTAAACAGGTTAGGAAATATGGTGGATATATAGTTGAAAAGCAGGAAGAGGAGGGATCTTATGTCCAAAACCAGAAATTAGGTCATTGGGCTGTGGAAATTACGTCATTAGGAGGTGTGCTTTTCTGTAGGGCTGGAAGTGACGTCTTCTGGGGTAGAACCAGAAGTGGCATCTTCTAGGGTGGAGCCGGAAGTGATGTCATCCTTTTAGCAGGTGTAATTTCCTGCATTTGGTCTTCAGGGAGATAAGACAAATGATTAATTCACTGTGCCACCCCCTGGTCTGACTGAGAATTACCTTCTTCTGAGCCCTTTAGCTGTCTCCCATGTGCACAAGTGTGACAATATATACTGTATTATTAAAGTAAGGAATGAAAATAGTGTTGAAGATTACTGAACTACCACAAAACAGTTTTAGGTAGGATGTCCTATTAAGGCTAAAGGTTGTTAAAAATACAAAAAAAATACATTAAGAAAGTCCAGGGACTTGTAGAGTTAAAAAGATTTCCCCATTTAAAACAAAAGAGAAGGACTAAATCATAGTAAACGTGATGCAGGATTATAAGACTTGGATAAAAAAAAATACTTTAGTATCTGGGAGCCCATGGTAGCGTGCATGTTTATATTAAAAACAGTGTTTTAAGGCACAGGGAGAATAGGTGCGCTTGTTGCCATGGCCGAGAACCCTCTTGGTGTTGCTGAGGAGATTGACTGGGCATACATGCACATCCAGATGCATGTAGCTCTTCCAGTTTCCTCATTAGTGCTTTTGGGAATGCAGTTAATGCACTGGCACTTGTTTGAATTTAACAAGAGCCAAAGTAGAAAGATCAAGAGACCCAAAGAGAGAACAGGAAAGGAAGACAAGCAAGAAAGAGATGGATGTTAAAATGGTGGTGTAAAGAAAGAAAGAAAAGTCAGGATCATGACAGGGCAGCTGCTGCAGTAGTGTGGAAGCAAGAATGTGGCCCTGGGTGGAATGAGAGGATGGCACTCATTGTGCTCATGCAGCAAGGTTGCTCCTACAGAGTGCCCCTGATGAATGCCAAGGTATGGTGGCAGGAGAATGGAGTAGGGCTTGTGGGCTTCCCTGCATAACTTGAGCAGAATGAAGGATGACTGCGCTTGACGGTTGACATCTCCCCTTTCTGAGGAGACCTTACAGAGTGAGCAGAGGAGATGTCAGTTGGATTGGTTCATTCTGTGCTTAAGTGTTTTTAATCTTGGATTTAAATGTATTTATAGATATTTTATTGACATGTTAAACTCCACTCTGTTTTTATGATATATTTGTTTGCTGCAAATGTACTTGTGCTTTAGCACTTTGATTTGTTTGGATGGTTTAAATAAAAAGTACAAGTTACTTTGCACTATCTCTTGCTGTGTGTGTATCCCCATTGCCCAGTCCATCTTGATTTCATGACTATCGATGTCCCAAGTTCAAGGGAATATACCAGTTGCAGGCAATCTGGGCATCACAAAGACTTGTTTACTTACTTACTGTATATCTTAAATGTGCTAAAGAGGGTATAAGTTAAAAATAAAGTTATTTTACTGTGTTTTCTATACACACTTATACAATCGTATTTTATAACTGTTTTGCTATATGTATAAATAAGTATAAGAAAAGGGTTTTTTTTTGTTCTCAGACTTTCAGGTGATGGGTAAAGCTCGGTTAGGAATATTAATTATAGGATGACAGGGGTTTCCGGCCTATTGTAAAATATCATCACCAGGATGCCGGGCGAAGAGGTCTGGAATAGTGGGTGAAATTCAAGGGTCCTAAAGTCAACATTCCCTTCATATCTCTCATTACCATTATTGGGAAAAGTGCCCTCATAGACCAGGCTCTAGTCATGCTCATATCTAGACTAGTGCATGACTCAGGGAGAATTACAAGGAAAAACACATTTTTATTTAAAAGGGTTTCCTCAAAGTTCTTTAAACTTTTCCTACACAACTGGATGCCTACCTCTGCCCAGGTCATTTGTTCTGATTTGAAGACTTTGGCCTGGATGTACACAATCTCGGGATGGTATTGATTGTATGCAATTTATCCACATAACAGAGGAGGCCTTCTATGAGAGAAGTATATAAAATACAAAAAATACATCTTTCCTTATTCCTTGTTAAATTCTCGATAATAACAGAGTATTCTACAATCACTGCTTTTTTTCAGAAACTTCTCTGGGGTTACATTCAACATTTAGGTTTGTAAGGAGTTGGAAGCAATTGAAAGGTTCAGTCAAAGATCTAATAAAAGCAACAGTTTCTCCCTCATACCTGGTAGTTTTGTACAGCAATGACACATATGTCTTTACAGGTTTTTCTTGAAGTCTTTACTATACATCTGCTGCCATACTTCTTGCATTCCCTAATTCATTATTGAAAGACAAGGGTGTGATTCTCTTGTAAATCAACTTTAAGGTCATATCGGTGGAAAAGCTGCAGTCAGATGATGGCTGCTTGGAAAGCATGTTGCACAAATGCTATTTTGCAAATCTGACACTGCTTTGGTGTATTTTACACAGAGGAACAACGTCATGTTTACACAATGGCTTAGACCACAGCAAAGAAGACCTTGGGTGTTCATAGGGTGCATGACATTTCTAAAGCTTCACCTTCACTCCTGCCCTTCTACCATAAAAGAGCTTAGCAAAAGGAAGAGGTCATCATTTTGAGATAAGCACAAACATTAGACATGTTTGACACCTGCTGCCCATTTTTTATTGCCAGAAGCAAACAAACTATCATCCACATTAATCAATGTAGGCTGGCATGCCCCAAACTGTCTTCTATTTGCAGCAATTAGCAATATACTATACACAATATACTGTATATAAAGCAACATGTCCCTGATGGATTCACTGTCTGACTTGCTGATGGTAAATTGTTTGCTAATTTCAGACAACATTAAGAAGAACAGTTTTCATTAATGTTTCAGTCTCATGGCTATATACAGTATGTATTTTACAACTCACAATTTTCTATGCTGTGGTGTGATGGGCTGGTACCATTACTTCAAGAGAGGCCTTCTGAATCAACAAGCTAAATAACAAAGATAGGCTCAGGCACGGGATACACTATGGATCCCCTGGAGTTTGGCTTTGTGAAGGAACACTGCATGTACAGAAGAGTAACTATCAACACTTTATAAGTGATTTTCAAAATCAAAATTATTAATTTCTCTGCATTATACACTGCTATCCTTAGTTACAAAGATTTAATATAAAGTTTAGCAACTCTGTGAGCAAGTGACACACCATCTATGGTCTAGTGACCCATGTTCTGCTTACAAAGGAATTGAAGCATTACACACATCCAAATCTGCTCCTTGGAGAGTCACAGTGGGGGCGGGTGATGGAATGGTCCTCATGGATGATGCTGTAGTTGTGACCTACTGGGCTGACTACTTTGAACAGCTGTTTAAAGTTGATCCTTCAGATAGGAGGTTGGATATCTCTGTGTCCATAGTTCTTGAGGCTGATCCTCCAATCACTGAAATTGCACAGGTGGTGAACCAGCTGAAGGTAGGGAAGGATGCAGGTATCTGTGGTATCCAAGGTAAATTTCTCCAGGCTGGTGGTAAGGCTGTCCTTCTGGCATTGCAAGCAATCTCTGCTTCCATTTGGAAGATGGGGGTCATTCCCAACTGGCTAGAAAATGGGATTTGTCATCCCTATCTTGAAAGGGAATGGCGCATCACCTGGATTGCGGCAACTACATGGGGATAACACTGCTCTCGATGCTGGGTAAAGTCCTTGCTAAAGTGTGTTCATGCTACTACCTTGTTCAATGCTTGCATAGACTGAATGTTCAGCAGGGTTGTGGGGTCCAGCGGCTATGTGGCATCTGTTGATGAAGAAAGATTCACAGGTCTTGACTTTGCCGATGATGCTTTGATCTTTGTGGAGTCAATGGAGTCTATGATCAGGGCTCTTTGGAGACAGAAAGAATAGTCTGAGTGTCTGGGTTTGTGAGTGTCCTGGATAAAAACCAAGATCCAGGCCTTTAATGACCTTTTGAGCAAAGCCAACTTCAGTATGTTTATCTGCTGAGAGAGTGTCGACTGTGTGAACAAGTTTACTTACCTTGGCAGCAACATTCATGTGTCTGGTGACTCTTCCTATAAAGTCAGTAGATGGATTGGGAGACCATGGCAGTCATGAGGTCACTGGAAAGGTGTGTGTGGTGCTCCTGATATCTTTGCAAAAGGATGAGGTCCAATGCTTTAGAGTCCCGATGCTTCTTGTTTTGCTATATGGTTTCGAGACGTGGATGCTATCCAGTGACCTGAGACGAAGACTGGACTCCTTCGGGAACTGTATCTCTTTGGAGAGTCCTTGGGTACCACTTATTTGACTTTGTAACAAATGAGCAATTGCTCATGAATCAGGTTCCTGAATCATTCACATTACCTGCACTATGTGGGATTCCCCTGGGATGATCTGGCTCACAGGATCCTCATTGTTGAGGCCTCAAGAAGCTGGGCTGGGCCAAGGGAAAGATCATGTAACAACTGGCTGCAACAGATAGATGGTCATTTCTGGAAGGTGGAACTGGACCACATGTCTGCTGGGGGGATTGCCAGTTGGGCTCCCGAGCTGTTTTGTTGTGTAGTGGGTGTGGCAACGTACTGTATCAATGCATGCTCCCTAACCTGACCTGACCTTTGGACTTAATTATATTCCCAGTAATGTTGTATTAAAGTAATATTTTAAATAACACTAACCCATATTAATATGGTCTTTGATAAAAATAGCATTGAAGTTGGAATGTTGTTTTTTTAAGGATTTGATAATATTTTCTAAAAAAGATATCATATAATTGTGAAACTTAACATTTTGTGTTATGTCCCAAAAAACATACCTTTTTATGCATTAACATCTGAATTTATTTTATATTATTATATTTTCTGGAAGCATAACATCTTTTGTGTTCCCTCTGAATTTTCTCCTGCCTCTTTTGCATTCATTAATTTAAACTGATTAGGATGTTTTATTAATTTTATTTTTTTGTATAGCACTCTTTTCTGACTGCAGGTACAAAGCACTGTGACAAGTTCACAGGTTGATACATATATGAAAACAAATGTATTAATTCCCAATTATAGTATACATACACAAAAAGCAAAAATGTGTTTAAACAGACAGAAAATTAAAATGTTTTGAAACTGTATTGCACAAATGGAGTCCAGCAATATCTGTCCATTATGTAATTGTTGACCTATGGTCAGTTGACAAAAGAGGAGAGGGGACAAAAACTCTCATCAGCAGCATCTCTGAAAAAAGCAAACCTCTAGGTGCCTAACAGTCAGTTATAACAGACAAAGTCAAAGACAGAGTCAGACAAAGTTAGGGTCTTGTAGTCCCAGGCAAACTGGCTGCTGACTCCTCCTGGACATTCTACAGTTGAAATTCCAGTGCTCCCAGTATCTCAGATGGCTTTTCCAAGGATAGGAAAACAGCCAACTTGGATGTAAAGCAGTGGCACCAAGGGCCACCGTAGGAGACCGAAAAGAGAAATAAAACAGGAGGTTGGTAAAGTTAATAATAAGTTTTAGTACTTACTGTATATTTTTGTACAAATAACTAACAAATAACCAGTGCCCTTTAAGAAAGCAGTACTGTCACAATTGCTGTCCGTCCTTTATTGTTCTTTATTATTTCACACATATCACTTAATCCTGCACAATTATGCATCTGGGAGTTTAAATAGTACATAAGATAAGTATTGTACATCATTTGCATCTATTCTGGAAGAAAAATGAAATGTCTTACAAATTACAAACTTTAGTTATTACTAATTCTAGTTTTTATAAAGTCACATTTTCTTTTTTCAATTTGTAAATATTATTACAAACAATGCCAATTACAGGGGGTAATGCGCACTATAAGAGAGAAGCCTTATGTCCAATCCCCCACCCTTAATGCATAAAATTACACAAATAAATGGTAACAGTTAAAAACAACCCCCTGACTCCTTCCCTCACCCACTCTCACCATCCTAAAGTAAAAGGAGGAAAACTACACATAATGTACCTTAACTAGCCACCATCATCCTCCAGGTCCTTCCAGAAAAGAAGCATCCAACTAACCTACATACACTGAGCAAGAAAAAGGAAATAAGACATGAGGTTGAGTAGGGGACACACATTCCAAATACCTCCATTAAGGCCCGAATAAACAGAAGCAAATTTACAGACACTTTCAAAGAGTGCTTTATATGCAACAGCAGCTTCTTCCCAGATGGACATAGATTTAGACATTTTAGCATTGTAAATTCTAGCTCTTAAAAGCTCTGAATGTATCGAATTATAAAACAATGATAATCACCGGCATGAATTAACAAGCTGAGAGGATTTCCATCTGGAAGCTGAACAAACTAAAACTGTGTGAACTGATGATCTGAACTTCTAGAACATAGCATTGTTTCTTAAAATGGTATTTTAATGGAAAAGGAAAGAGGAAGAAATAAGCCTATGGGCCAATATTTTGAAGAGAGGTAAAAATTGCCATCAAAGTTTACACAAGGAACAGTGCATAGCAGAAACATGTTTACTAGACGGAATAAGTGAGGCTTAAATGCATATACTGGTTGTAAGACTGATAATTGAACTTGAGATACTGCAGGGACAGAATATTAACTTCAATAATAGCAAGACAACTGAAATGGCAGTAGATACACCAAATGGAAAGTGATTCCTTTGCTCCATCAAGAGTATGAAGATAATTTATAATAACAATCAGATTAGTAGATTTGCATATATCAGTCCCTAGATATCTGAAATATTACACAATAGTAATATCAGAGGGGGAAGTGGCAAATTGACATTGCGGATTAAAAGGAGGCAGTGCATGTACAGTCCACAATTATTTTACAACCTGATACTATTTCAAAATGAGAAAACACATGTCAATATACTTTGAATATCCATAGGAGCATTTCCCAGAAATATAATGACATTGTGTGCATATAAGGAAATGTGATTATGTAAATTTTTAATAGAGATATGCACTAAGTAATCAGAACAATGGGCTGCTATTACAAGAAGTTCCACTGACAACACATATGAGTGGTGACAATTGCTAGCCCTGTCTAGATGGGGAAACATCTGAATTAGTGAAAACAACTGGTAATGGGGGTTGAGTATAATGTTTGGATCATACACAGGAATACTGGACCAAAACCCAGGCTCTGGGGTATATTTCACAGATAGGCCCAATGTAACTGTTCAAATATATTTTCTGCAGCAGATAAAGGAGAAAGCAAGGATGATGTGTCGATCATGTGTAGAAGCAGGTGAACATCATCAGAACCAAAAACAAGACTTGATGAAACCAGTCTGCTCAGTGGGAAGCAGTTTTGTGACTGTAATCTGAGGGCAAGAGCTTCAGGTATATGTACAGAAAGCCTCAGTTTAGAAAGACAATCCTCAAAAGTACCATTAGAAACCATGTGAGGGTTAAAAAAACAAATCAGAGTAAATATGTTAAGATTCACCAAGAATTTGTTTAAATTGTTACAAACGTTGCCAAAATTATGCCTTAGACATGAAGGTAAAGACTCATTTTCAGAATGTGGAGCACCAAAAATCTAATTTTGGCCACTCCAGATTAAAACAAACGGTAAATTTTCACATTAATAGAGACTAAACTACAGTATATTACTTGGTATGACAATTTGAGGTTTTAGGCCTTTATCATGACCAGTTGGTAGGTTCTTTTATATTTTGCTTTTTTTCTAAATTCTGTACCCTCAATTCCATCCCATCAGTTGTTTTCAGCCTCAGTTGAGTAGGTTGACGCACAAATGCAATAGTCTTTAATGAAACTTTTAATTGGAAGTCATACCTAAGTCAGCACTAAGCCAAATTAAGTATTTGTCCTCAATTGAGAATTGTTCATGATATTGATTAATAATTAAAAATTTTATCTCACCATGTGATTCATTGACCAACAACCTTAAGTTTCAAAAACAGCATTTGTGGCAAAACAGGGGAACTTATAAAACACTAACAGCTGTGAGAGTTGATGCTGTTGAATGAGAAGTGAGAATAACAAAAACTTGTAGTCATGTTTCACATTTGTAAATGTTTGCTTAGATTCATGCTTAAAAGTAGGCATATTGCAAAAAACAGTAAAATTCATGCTCCAGAAAACAACCTGATTTATACAATCCATATGCTGTTATGCAATTTATCTTTAGAAATCACAATTATCTTGTAAATATGAGTACATGATTACACCTCAAACCCTGCCCTTTTGACACCATGAACCAACCATGAGCTAGGCTAATCAACCTCATACATATGCAATCATGATGCTGCAGAACTTCATAAGCTGGTAGAGCAACCTCCCTCTTAATGCATCACTTATAGGAGGCAATAACTTCATTAACTATTTTTTTTTTATTCTTTAGGTATTAACATGTTCATGTGATCCATGCACTGGCAAGTTGCATCAGTTGGGGTGAGTCAACCAAAGTATGACCTGAAAATCTATCATGCAAAGGAACAGCTTCAGAACCAGTGGTAAGAAAGTATATAAAAAGGGCAAGCCAACAAATTAACAAACAGAATTCCAATGACTGTGATAATAGCGAGCAAACCTTTTAAGGATAGTAAGCCACCTAAAAGAGCCATATAAAGGCCAGAGAATCCATTTAGGCGGTAGATGCTGGTGCTAAAATACGTTTTTTGCTAATTTCTCAACTTCTATCTCAACTTTGTAAGCATTAGTCATAATTTTCACTCTAGTCTTTCAAAGTTAGTCAGCATATTATAATTTTAACTCAGAAGGCTACTGATTTATGTAAGTAGTTGGACCTTGCTAAGCATCTCTTGATTTGTGGAGATTCTTAAAATCCTCCAACAAACAAACTAATGGAATAAATCACATTGATTTGAGATAAGGATTAAGTTCAACTTAACTATACAGAAGACATAGTAAGGAAAAAACCATGAAAATGGATTTAATTTGAAATATTAATAATTGACCAGGAAAATCAATATCTGAAGGGCACTACATTTCTTTTTATTGTTTATTTCCAGTGTTATGTCATTCATACTAAAAGCTTGGTAAAACTGTCTCATTCTCATTTATTGATAACTATCCTGAATTATAGGTGTCACATCACCCAACAGGTTTGAACAGTTCACTCAAATTTAAATATTCGAGAACACTGCAAAGCTTCAGTGTTTCTAGTGTTTTGCATTCCATAAAAATATAATATGCTTCTTTAATCTTTTTTTATTATATTTTTATTAATTTTATTGCAATCCATAAAAAAAAATCAATCAAGTTTTTACAAAAAGAAAAAATTGAGTTAAGGACAAATCGATCCCCACCCCTGAGAGAGAGAGCAAGGCAAACGGTGTGAAATTTAAGGCTTCTAAACATACCTAAATTAATAAATTCTCTTTGCTTTATGATCTTATTTTAAAATATTACTGATTAGATCCTGCCATGTTTTGAAAAAAGTCTGTATGGATCCTCTAACTGAGTATTTGATTTTTTCCAATTTCAAATACAGGGTGTCGCACGAAAAAGTAGCCTGCCTTCCTGCCAGAGTGGTGCGCCGATTGACTACTCTCATCACGAAAGCTGTGTATACAGTGTCCATTTTAGGACATCCTCCTCCCTCCGAGAAAACTCCATCATTCCTAATACCTTCCACAAAATATTCCTCCTCCCTGCGAGGTATCCCCCATCACCCCTCCTCCTTCCCCTCTCCTCCCTCCTTCCACCACCATCCGCTCTCAGTTCTCCGATGTCCATTTTCCGTCATCCACCCTCCTATCTCCATCATCTGCCTTCAGCTCTCCGTCAATCCCCACACTCCCCACGCCCCCCCCCCATCATGGCATTTTCATTAACGAAGTAACGGAACACTCCAGTTCCACCTTCTTCACAAGTTCATTCACCAAATTATTTGTCAATTATATTTACAGTAAGAATTTACAGCACGACTCAAACGTGGGAACGAATGTAAATTGCGTTAATTGTTGAGTGTCTTTTAATACTGTGTAAGCATACATATTAACACGTGTGCATTAAAACGTGTGCATTTATGGGGTGATTTCTCAGGCTTGAAAGCTCACCTTTTATGAAAAAGTTAAATGCAAACTTTTTTCATTTTGAAGGGCACAAACCACGTTGGATGTCAGCTGTTAAATGCCTGAAAATTTCGGTACACCAGATAAATAAGTGCAACATATTATCAGTTGTATTGTATGCTTACAATGCATATAGAAATGTGTTAATCGTTAACTAATAGTATGGGATGGTGTTTTTCGACTCGGCTACAGATGCCGATGGAGACCAGAACTGCTTTGGAAAAATACGAAAGCCTTAAGGCTGATCTGGTAGAAGGGAGTGTAGCTCCTTGATTTAAACGATTCCATGTCTTGGTGGCTTTGCGTAGCTTGTTGTCAATAGCTTTACACCTGTTTTTAAGGCTTATTGACTGAAAGGGGCTTTCATGAAAAAAGTTAGGGCTTTCCTACAGGATACACCCTCCACAAGTCAAGGAAGTAAAAATAAAGGTATATATTTCTGTGTTATTTAAACCTTTTAAGTTCGTATGCATAGCCCCATTTGGCCGTTTTAGTTTTTTTATTTTCTTCAGTAATATTTAATCTCCATAAAGAAAAACAACATATGCATTTTACTTTTTTTGTATCTCTTTAGCAATATTTTAGTGTAAAAGGATAAGCCAGTATTTAAACCTTTTATATTACTTTATGAAATTATTTTACACAATGTTGAACAATTATTAAGAAAGCTACATATTTTGGCAGTTGCTGCTTTAATTTTCAATGAAATGAAAAAAGCCCTCCAAGAGAAAACAGTTTGCACTATCTAAAAAGGAGAAACCCTCATTTATAAAGGTTTGCTGCAGATGACTTAACTGAAAATAAATGAATAGTTCCTATGTGTATAATACATATTTGTTTATTTGACTTATGCCTTTATCCTAGCAACTTGCAACATCTGAGGTACAATTCGTTACATTACTTTTGTTTTTTGCAGCATAGGCAAGTGAAGTGACTTCCTCACGGTCACACAGTGGTGTCAGTACCAAGATTTGAACTGACAAGCTCCCGGTTTGCTGAAATATTACTGAAGAAAAAAAAAAAATAAAACGGCCAAATGGGACTATGCATACAAACTTCCAACCATCCATTATCCAACCCGCTATATCCTAAATACAGGAGCCAATCCCAGCCAACACAGGGCGCAAGGCAGGAAACAAACCCCGCGCAAGGTGCCAGCCCACCGCAGGGCGCACACACCCACACACCAGGGACAAATTTAGAATCGCCAATGCACCTAACCTGTATGTCTTTGGACTGTGCGAGGAAACCGGAGTACCCGGAGGAAACCCTTGCAGACACGGAGAGAGCATGCAAACTCCACGCAGGGAAGCGAACCTGGGTCTCCTAACTGGCACCTTTCACTGCGCCACTGTGCCGCCCCCCCATTCAAACTTAAAAGGTTTAAATAAAACAGAAATATATACAGTACCTTTATTTTTACTTCCTTGACTTGTGGTGGGCGTATCCTGCATCAAAGTCCTAACTTTTTTCACGAAAGCCCCTTTCAGTCAATAAGCCTTAAAAACAGGTGTAAAGATATTGACAACAAGCTACGCAAACCCACCAAGACATGGAATCGTTTAAATCAAGGCGCTGCGCTACCTTCTTCCAGATCGGCCTTAAGGCGTTCGTATTTTTCCAAAGCAGTTCTGGTCTCCATCGGCATCTGTAGCCGAGTCGAAAAACACCATCCCATGCTATTAGTTAACAATTAACATATTTCTATATGCATTGTAAGCATACAATACAACTGATAATATATTGCGCTTATTTATCTGGTGTACCGAAATTTTTGAGCGTTTAACGGCTGAAATCCGACGTGGTTTGTGCCTTTCAGAATGTAAAAAGTTTGCGTTTAACTTTTTCATAAAAGGTGAGCTTTTAAGCCTGAGAAATCACCCCGTAAATGCACACGTTTTAATGCACATGTGTTAATATGTAAGCTTACACAGTATTAAAAGACACTCAACAATTAACGTCATTTACCTTCGTTCCCACATTTGAGTCGTGCTGTAAATTCTTACTGTGAAATATAATTGACAAATAATTTAGTGAATTAATTTGTGAAGAAGGTGGAGCTGGAGTATTACGTTACTTCGTTAACATAAATGCCGTGATGTGCGGGGAGAGTCGAGTGCGAGTGTGGGGGTTGACAGAGAGCTGAAGGGCGGATGACGGAGATAGGAGGGTGGGTGACAGAAAACGGACATCGGAGAACTGAGAGCGGATGGTGGTGGAAGGAGGGAGGAGAAGGGAGGGAGGAGGGGTGATGGGGGATTCCTCACAAGGAGAAGGAATATTTTGTTGAAGGTAGTAGGAAGGATGGAGTTTTCTCGGAGGGAGGAGGATGTCCTAAAATGGACACTGTATTTGTAGATGTAATGCAAACATGTAAGTACGAGCTAAGCGACATGTATACCATTCCAGAAAGAATCGCAATAGAGGAGACGTTCTCACGGGTTCCATTAAGGAAAAGTGGGACATTTTTGCAACAAAGTTTCCTGCCGTCACACGTGTCACTGTCACGAATTCGGGAGACATTTACAGAAGACAGTATTGTCACCAAAGGATTGTGGCTGCCGGACTTAAGCACTTGTGACTTTTATCTGTGGGGCAATTTGAAGGGAAAAGTGTACGCTAATAACCCGAGAACTTTACACCAGTTGAAAGACAATATTCATAATTCAATTCGGAGCATTGGCGCCCCAGAGTTGCATCGCGTATATGACAACATGTTAAGGCGCGCCCAAAAATGCATTGACGCACAAGGAGATCATTTTCAGCACTTTCTGTAAAGAGTGAGTAAAGATTTTTGCATTTCAAGTTCTTTCTTTCTTTATGGAAGGGCATCTTTTTTCACAAGGCAGGTGGGCTACTTTTTCGTGGGCCACCCTGTACTATAAAACATTGGTTTCCCACTGACTTAAAAGAGGAGAGTTTGGGTTCTTCCAGTTTATCAGAATAAGTCTGTGTGTGCCAAAAGTGTAGTGAATGCAATCACAATTTGTTTGTCTTTCTCCACTTTAAGCCCCTCTGGTAGAACCCCAAACACAGCTGTTAATGGGTTAGGAGGGATTGTGAGACCAAGGCAGTCTGAAGGTAATTAAAAATTTTGGTCCAGAATAATGTTAATTTCGTGCAGGCCCAGAACATGTGACCCAGTGAGGCTGGGACTTGGTTGCAGCGTTCGCAGGTTGGATCATCCCCTGGAAACATTTTGGAGAGACAGATGTGCTCGATATATAATTTTGAGTTGTATAATTGTATGCTTTGCGCATATGGAGCTCGAGTGAATTCTCTGCATTGCTACTTTCCACTCCTTTTCTGATATATTAATTGAGAGATCTTTTTCCCAGTGTCCTCTTGGATCTTTGAAAGGAAGGGATTGTAAAATGATTTTATACTGTATATTGTAGAGATGGAGTCTAATTCCTTGAGATTGAGCAATATTTTTTCCAGCATGGATAAGGGTGCAAGATGAGGAAAATCGGAAAGGTTCTGTTTAACAAAGTTCCTGATTTGAAGATAGTGAAAGAAATGTGTAGCTGGAATGTTAAATTTGGAATGTAATTGTTCATAGGATGCAAAGACGTTGTCTATATAAAGATCTCTAAGCAAGTTAATTCCAAATTTTTCCAGATATTAAAAACTGCATATGTTTGTGAAGGTTGAAAGAGGTGGTTCTCTTGCAGAGGTGCCACAGATAGAAGCTTCTCCGTCTTAAAATGCTTTCTACATTGGTTCCAGATTCTAAGTGAGTGGAGCACAATTGGGTTATTAGTATATTGCCGATAACGTGTGTTTATTGGAGCACAGAGCAAGGAATACAAAGAAGTACTGCAGGATTTTACTTCTATTGCGGTCCAAGCCTGTGTATGTTCTTCTATTTGTGTCCAGGTTCTTATCGCCTGTATATTTGCTGCCCAGTAATAAAACTGGAAGTTAGGTAGAGCCATGCGCCTTCTGCCTTTTGTCTTTGTAGGGTCGCTCTTTTGATGCGTGGATGTTTTGAATTCCAAATAAATGAGGTTATTGTTGAATCTAATTGCTTAAAGAATGATTTATTAATGTATATTGGATGTTTTGAAATAAAAAGGAGCTTAGGAAGAATATTCATCTTAACAGTGTTAATTCTTCCAGCTAGTGTGAGATGAAGGGTTGACCATCTATGCAAGTCTTGTTTAATTTTTTCCATGCAGGCGAAATTTTGTTGATAAAGAGCTTTATGTTTACTTGTGATGTTTACCCTAGGTATTTAAACTGTTCTGCAATGATAAAAGGTAGGGTATCTAATCTAATATTATATGCTTGAGAATTCACTGGAAAGAGTACACTTTTATTCAGATTAATTCTGAGACCAGAGATCTTTTGAAATTCTGTGAGTGCTGCTAAGACTGCAGGCACAGAATTTTCTGGGTCCATATATACAGTACCATATCATCTGCATATAATGAGATTTTCTGTTCCAGTCCTTCTCTGATAATCCCCTTTATCTGATCAGTATTACGACAATGTATTGCCAGTGGTTCAATGGCAATTGCAAACAGTAGCGGTGACAAGGGCATCCTTGTCTAGTGCCACGTTCTAGTTTAAAGTAGTCTGAGCAAATGTTGTTGATGCAAACTGAAGCTTCTGGGTTAGTATACAGTAATTTAATCCATGCACAAATGTTGGGCCAAACCCAAACTTCTCCAATGTAGTAAAAGGTATTTCCATTCAATCATGTCAATGCTTTTCTGCATCCAATGATAATAATATTTCTGGGGTGTTTGATTTTAGTTGGTGAGTATATTACATTAAACAGGCGTCGAAGATTTGAAGATAAGTGTTGGCCCCTAATAAATCCAGTTTGGTCTTGTGATATTACCGAGGGAGCACTTTCTCCATCCTTCTAGCTATGATTTTAGAGAGTATTTTAACGTCATTATTCAGAAGTGAAATTGGTCTGTATGATGCACATTGTAATAAGGTCCTTATTTTGTTTTGGAAAACAGTGATTAGTGCTTGGCGAAAAGTTTGAGGAAGAGTTTGGTTATTTCTGGCTTCTGTAAATGTTGCTAATAGGAGGGGAGCTAGCTGAGCGGAGAATTTCTTGTAAAATTCTGTAGGGTAGCCATCAGGGCCTGCTGCTTTCCACCTTGGAGTGACTTTATAGCATCTAGTAATTCTGATAAACCAGAGGTTTATCAAGTTCCTCCACACTAAAAGTGTATCTGTAATGTATCCAGAAATGCATTAGATTGTGTATTGTCTTCTTTAAACTCAGTAGTATATAGGGATTTATAGTAGTCTCTGAAAGTGTGCATTATATTTTTGTGTTCGATGATTTTATCTCCGTTCGTTGGTGATTACTGAGATTGCGTTGCACTTCTTGTTTGTGAATTTGTTGGGCTAAAAGCTTATTAGCTTTCTCTCCATGTTCATAGTAATGATGTCTGGATTTATAAGAGGTTTAGTTCTGAATGCAGAGCCTGCCTTTTCCTATGTAGAGCCTCGCTTGGTAGTCTGGTATGTTCTTCATGTATTTTAGTAATTTCACTTTTTATCTCTGCTACTTTCTTGGCTTCTAATTTATTTCTGTGGGAAAGATATGAGATAATCTGTCCTCTTAAGAAGGCCTTAAGAGTTTCCCAGAGTATTCCTGCAGAGATCTCTGAGGATGTATTTGTCTCTAGAAAGAATTTGATTTGTTTGGATATAAATTCTGTACAATTCTCTCGCTAATAGAAGCGGGTTGAGCGCCATCTGGGGTGAGTGTATGGGGCTTAGTAATTTTAGCTCCAAGATCATAGGTGCATGGTCAGAAATAACAATAGCATCGTATTTGCAAGATTTAATCATAGGCAAGAAGTTATTGTCTATAAAGAATAATCAATCCTTGAGTAGCAATGATGTACTGGTGAGTAGAAAGAATATGTTCTTGAATTTGGGTTTAAAACCTCCAGGGTCTGATAAGTTGTGATCAGTTATAAACTTTGTAATTATCTTTGCAGTGTTAGATGCTTCCCCTGTGGAGAAGTCCTATCTAAAAGTGGATTTAGAACACAATTAAAGTCCCCAGCCATTATAACTTTATGAGTGTTCAGATTGGGAATGGATGCAAATAAATTTTGTATAAATTCCTTATCATCAACATTAGGTGCATAAACATTTATCAAAATCATTTTACAGTTAGATAAGTCTCCCATGACCATTACATATCTCCCTTCAGGATCCAATACTACATCTGATGCTACAAATGGTACTGTTCAATGTATGAGAATTCCACATCCTCTAGTTTTCTTTGTAAAACTAGAATGGAACATTTGGCCAGTCCAGTCTTTTTGCAGCCGGAACTGATCCTTGCTTAGTAAGTGGGTCTCCTGTAAAAATACTATTTTAGCATTTAGACCTGTTAGGTGAGAGAGTACTTTCTTTCTCTTTAATTCGTGATTCAGGCCTTTAACATTCCAGCTCACGAAGTTAACTGTCCCATCATGGAGACACTGATTCTGAGTTTTTGATGTCATTTTATAGTCTTAACTGGAAGCGAGACAGCTTGGTCTTAATTTCCTATTTCCCCTAGAGTTGTTGCCATGCAGCTTATTATTACGTTGGTAGTTATAATTATAAAGATTAAAGGATAGATTAGGTATAGATCAAGCCAGCTCTCTTTCTCTTCCCCTTAACCCCCCACCCTCCCCACGTGAGGCTAAAACCCACTTCACACAGTCCCAGTCCTCTGACATACCCAGAGACAAAGCACGTCCAAAGCAAAACAAGCCCCATGCAGCGGCGCTTTAGGGTTAAAAATAGAGATATCTATTACCAATATAGTCAAAAAAAAAATTTTGCACTTAAAATATATATATATCTTCAGCAATTTTAGTGCATTAAGATAATACACCCAGATAATAAACCCGGGATGGTGTTAAAATGTGTCCAGAATAAGCATAATAAGTCTTAATGCAATAATATCAATAACAATAAACCAAGGGTATGATGTTGAACAGTCTTGTTTAGGGTAGAGAGAAAATAATTAGATAATAAAAAAAAAGAAAAAAAAGAAAAAAAGAAAAAGTAATTAAGCACAATAAAACATAAACAGATAGAGATTCCTAGTAATAATAAGTAATAATGAGAATATATAATGATAAAAACCCGTATTTATAAACAAATAGATCAGACAGTAGATTATTAATCCTTGCCATATCATTAACGCCATGACTCACTATTATGTATCAGAATAGTCCGGATCAGCTTTCTTAATTCCTTTTCTGCTTCTTCCTTGCTAGCGAAGACATAGAATTGACCCTGCCATTCCACTTTCAGTTTTGCCGGATACAAGAGGCTGTATTTGACGTTGGCTTGCTGTTTAATGTTGTAGAAGGCTGCGCGTTTAGTAGCTGTTGCTGGAGAGAAGTCAGGGAAGATACGAATGTGGTTATTTTCATATATAATATCTTGCTTGTTTCTGAGGAGTGCCATCACCTCTAGCTTAAATGACAATCTTTCAAAGTGAATAATAAAAGATCTAGGTCTAACGGTGTTTGATCCGCATACGCGTTAAGCTGCTGCTATCTCGGAATCTGCTTTAAAGTCCTCCCCGATTATTTTAGAAAAAGTTCAGCTGCGAATTTCACAGGGTTTGACTTTCTCATTCTCAGGCAGACCTTCAATTCTGACATTATTCCTTCTGCTTCCATCTTCCAAAGC
Organism: Polypterus senegalus; assembly: GCF_016835505.1. Taxonomy (NCBI): domain Eukaryota; kingdom Metazoa; phylum Chordata; class Cladistia; order Polypteriformes; family Polypteridae; genus Polypterus; species Polypterus senegalus. The sequence continues at coordinate 68,900,727 of NC_053167.1, forward strand.
AGCCAGTCTGTCTGTGAGTTTTTTGCATTCGGAGCTGACATTTACTGCTTTTTCTTCGGCACTGGCAGCTAAATTTTCGGCTATTTCAATCCGAGTCGTGAATGTCCCCTTGAGATCCTCCAGTTGATCAGTAAGTGTGCTCAGTTTAACTAAGTTTTCCTGAATGTGCTCTTCAGTTTTACCCAGCACCTGTTGCAGCTCCAGTTGCAGCTCCTGTCGCAGCCTTTCATTTGCCTGTTGCAACTCCAGTCTCAGTTTCTCATTTGCCTTTACCCTTGCCTTCTCATTTGCCTTCTCGCTTTTCTTTATATTTTGCATGAGCTCAGCGAACATCACCTTCAGTTCAGATAGTTCAATTGTGCTTTCTTGTACCGCAGGTGAAACGGCAGGCTCTACTGTAGCCGGTGTCCCCGCTGTTCCCGGCTTGTGTGGAGTAATTGAAACCGCGGATTGCAAGGCCTTTTCCAGTTTCAGGTGATCTTCTCCGATCAGCGAGCTATCGAGACCTGGACTCACGATCGTACATTTGCTCCCCTTTTCGCTCTCAGCCGGCGACGATGTAGTGGACTGTGGTACCAAGGAGTCTGTACTTTCGCCCATCTGATCCATGTCTGTCTCTGAAAGGCCGTATCTTGAACTAGGGCTTGCTGATCTTAGCTTGGGTGCAGCTTTAGTTTTCGATTCTTTCGGACCCCCTTTCTTGTTGGCCATGTTTATATATGCTTACATATACTGTAGCAGTGCCCCTCGGGTTGAATAAATACAGGATATCTCAGGATGATAAGCAGATAATATTAAAAATAACACCGCTGCTAGTGGAGCTCCACTTCAGACGTCCATCTCTCGCATCGGACGAGACCCTGATGCTTCTTTAATCTGTTTGATTTATTTATTTTCATAGAACTGTCTGTACTTCTGACATTAGGTTGTATTACAGATACTAGATGAATGTATTGATCTTGGTATAAGGGTATCTTATGCAATACAATACAATGCAATTTATTTTTGTATAGCCCAAAATCACACAAGGAGTGTTGCAATGGGCTTTAACAGGCCTTGCCTTTTAACAGCCTCCGAGCTTTGACTCTCTAAGAAGACATGGAAAAACTCCCAAAAAACCCTTCTAGGGAAAAAATGGAAGAAACCTTGGGAAAGGCAGTTCAAAGAGAGATCCCTTTCCAGGTAGGGTAGGCGTGCAGTGGGTGCCAGAAAAGGGAGGTAAATACAATACACAGAACAGAACACAAGTAATCCTTACTGCAATATACAATATAATAGTGCAATAGAAATATTACAAGTAGAGAGCAGAATTCAACAGTACATAATATCACATAATACGATTTGGATTTATTCAGAGTCCTGGAAACCTCAGCCATCAAGATGCATTTTGAATTAACTGGATGCTGTATAAAAGAACAGTTTGAACATCCAGTGAACATTGAATTGCAGTAGTCAGTCCCACTAGAAATAAATGCATAAATGAATTTCTCATACTCCTGCTTATGTAGAAAACGGCTTAATTTCCCCACATTTTTAAGATGGAACAAACATGATTTAGACATTTTTGTAATATGCTCTTTAACACTAGAATTACCAGAGCCTACGATCCGTCCCACCTTAAACTGCTTCACACCTCTCCATCAGCGTCATTTGTCCTGTAAATGTGTCGATAAACAGCAAGCAGCAAGCAGCCTGCTATCACATCCCTCACCGCCGCACAGTTTTTTCAGCTCATGTCTGTTTACCTGTGTGTCAGTTTCTTGGAATTGTATAGAGTGAGAAGTCAAGCAAAATCACACCTTATATAAATGCTATATCGTTATTTGGAACACATGCATTTCATGTGTATTCCGTGTCTACAACAATCTATGTACAGTAAACACATCGTTAAAACAGAAACGTTTTCATGTTTTACTAATAATTGACAAAATGTAGACATGAAGTGTATAATGTATGAAGCCTGAAGTCTAAATATCAAATAAACACTTTCACAATAGGTACAAATTTAACAGAACAAAGGAAAGGTATAATCGACCTTCTGAGTGAAAATTATACATGCCTTACTTCTATTAACATACAAAATGCGAAATAGCCTGCTGTTAAAAGTCATCAAAGTAGTATAAAGGAAGTGAGATAATGTGTTATACCACAAAGTAGCAAGAATGAAATAGGTAAAAATTTGATGATACTTTTCTGAAAAACAACGGATGACAATAAGGGTTCAGAGTGCATAGTAATGTTACTTGTTTCCAACCAATTAAAGAAAATAACCATTTTTTAAAAATGGCTCTAATGTCAATTCATCTCAATTAATGTGACAGTTATGCACAACAGAATAGACACTGGTGTATCTTTCAGTTATGTTATGTTCACTGGCAGAAGTTAATAAGTGTTACACAAAATGACGAACAAAAACAAAAATGAAGTCATAATAAAACATTCTTCTTCAAATCAAATGTAATTTGCTAGGGATAAAAAGGGTAAATATATATATATTTATACAAATAAGATAAGACATCTTAGGCTAACGGAAACTAGAATTTTAATCATGAGAAGCGGTAGGGTCAGAACTAGAAATACAAACCATTGACATCCAGTTAGGTCAACTTGTAAGACAAATATGGACATCTATCATTTTTAGCTGAAGAGCAGACAGGACAGAAACAAGTCATTTGGCGCTAGTTTAAGAATCAGCTGGCTGCACACGTAAGACTTGAAACAAGGGGAGTTGCCTCACGGCTTTGGGTCAGCCAGCTGCATAGACGGGACATTAAAAAGAAAGGTAATTTCATAGTTTTGGACTGGCTCTTTGCACAAACACACAGCAAAGGCAAGGAATCTGCCAAGTAAGCTATGAATTACGTAGCTAAACAGATGATACAAAATACACCAGAGCTTCCTGGGGCTTAGCTTACCACACAGGTAAAAACAGCACTTGCAACTGCTGGCAAGTGGACAGACATAAGACATCATATTGCCTCACTGGACAGGCAATCAAGCATAAATTGGATGAATTACTGATGGGAAAATTCAAAAGACAGCAACAGTCATGTGAAAGACAGATTACACTTCATGACAGGGTGCAACAACAGCTTGCTGTGAGTCTGCCAGCTGGATAGTGACAAAACAGCTGCCAGTTTGTCTGAGTCAGCCAGTTGGACAGGGACATAATCAAAACAATAACATAATGCTCTAAAACTACATTTTTCCTAAACTCCTGAATCTATAGCCCCAGGTCCCTGACTTTTCAAAACATAACATGTATTACATTTTTTTTGTTCACTTTTGAGCCAAAACAGAATTACAGTGTTTCCCTAGGCCTCAACCCTTTCTGCTTTCAAGCTACACAGTACCAACAAATATGATGAATTTGCTTTGTGACTCTGTGACATTACTTGTTAGCATGAATGTGAGAGTGCACATAAGTGAAATTAACACAGAGAAAAATTTTACCTTTGCTCCAGCTCACCTTCAGCTCAAGAGGCAGTGAGTCCTCTTTAACACTAGAATTACCAGAGTCTAGAAACTCGTAGATCTGTCCCACCTTAAATCGCTTCTGAAAACCGTTCTCACCTCTCCACCAGCCTCCTTTGTCCTGTAAATGTGTAGATAAAAACAAACTGGAAGCAGCCGGCTATTCCATCCCCCCCACTGACTTTGAATGTGCACAAACTTCTCCCAGCTCATGCCTCGATTGATTATCTGGGAGTGAAGTGGAGTTTTAGAGTGGAAATAATAGATTTTTATTTGGAACAAATGCATTTCATGTGTGTTCCGTTTCTACAGTAATCTGTGTAAACACATTGTTAAAACAGAAATTTTTTCATATTTTAGTAATGTTACAAAATGTATACATAAACTATAAAATGTGTGAAGCCTGAAGGCCAAAGATCAAATAAACACTTTCATAAAAGGTTCAGGAATGTTATAACAGCTTCTGTGGCGTACTGGTAAGATTTTGTCACTTAGAGTGCAGCGGACTTGCTGTACCTCAAGAGACCCAAGTTTGATTCCCCGCTGGGGAGAAAACTTTTTTTTTTTTTAACCTTTGTCGTTCTGCCTGCCTGAACTCTCTGTCTATCTATATAGTAATAACAGTAATTTTATTATTATATAGGAGCTTCCCTGTCTGCCTATCATATAGTGCCATTCCTTCCTATCTATCTATATATCTATCCCCTTAACTGTTTTTTTATATATCCATTATACAGTGTCTTCCCTGTTTATTTATATATCTAGTGTCTTCTCTGCCTGTCTGTCTGTCTGATTGCATTTAGTGCTGAACTTACTGCTCTGTACTATTCTGTCCTCTGCATGTCCTGGAGTACAAAAGAAACAGCACCATACAGCAACATGTGCGAACTGGCAAGATCGGGGAAAAAACACGCGGTCACTGATTACAAACCGCAAGATGAATGAAAGAGACAATATATGTAAAAACATCATCGCACTAATGCAATATTATTTCAAAACGAACAGCGTCAGATTGGGTTTGAATATGCGCCCGATCTGACGCTGTTCGTTTTCAAATAATATTGCATGTACTGTACTATTTTAGAAGAAAAACATACATTTGATTTCAGTCAGCCTGTAAGAGCCAGTGTAAATGCATGATAATTGTAAAGGTTAGCTTTTTTTTTTTTTTTTAATTTAGTTCCATTCTCCCAGTCGCGTTCATGATCCCCCCCACCCCATCTGACACTGCTGTTTTCACATAAAGACGCGCTATAGCTCGAATGTGATTTATTTGGAGACGCGCTATAGCTCGAATGTTGTTTATGTAGGGAAGAAAGTGCAGTGTCAGGTGCTCATTCCAGCTGTTATATTTGTACCTTTTGTGAAAGTGTTTCTTTGATATTTGGACTTCAGGCTTCATACATTATATAGTTTATGCCTAAATTTTGTCATTTACTACTACAATATGAAAAAAGTTTCTGTTTTAAAAATGTGTTTACACGGATTACTGTAGAAACGGAACACACGTGAAATGCGTGTACAGTGATCCCTCGCTATATCGCGCTTCAACTTTCGCGGATTCACTCCATCGCGGATTTTAAATGTAAGCATATCTAAATATATATCATGGATTTTTCGCTGATTCGCGGATTTCTGCGGACAATGGGTCTTTTAATTTATGGTACATACTTCCTCAGTTTGTTTGCCAAGTTGATTTCATACAAGGGACGCTACTGGGGGATGACTTAGAAGCTATCCAATCAGAGCATGTATTACGTATTAACTAAAACTCCTCAATGATATGCGATATGCTTCCCGCATGGTGCTTGATTGTTTGCTTTTCTCTGTCTCTGTCACTTTCTCTGACATTCTCTGCGCCTGACGGAGGGGGTGTGAGCAGAGGGGCTGTTTGCACAGAGGCTGTTTGCTTAGAGGATACGGACGCTTCTCTAAAAAATGCTGCTTTATCGCGGTGCTTCGGCATACTTAAAAGCCCAAAAGCACGTATTGATCTTTTGATTAAAATATTTTTTTCCGTTTAACACTAGAATTACCAGAGCCTACGAAAAAACTCGTAATTCCGTCCCACCTGAAATCGCTTCTTAAATCCCTTCACACCTCTCCGCCAGCCTCCTTTGTCTTTTAAATGTGCTGATAAAGAGAAGCTAGGAGCAGCCGGCTATTCCATCCCCCACCAATTTAGAATGTGCACGAACTTCTCCCAGCTCATGCCTTGATTGAGTATCTGGGAGTGAAGTGGAGTTTTAGAGTGGAAATAATAGATCGTTATTTGGAACACACGCATTTCATGTCTGTTCCGTTTCTACAGCAATCTGTGTCAACACATTGTTAAAACAGAAACGTTTTTTATATTCTAGTAGTAGATGACAAAATGTAGGCATAAACTATATAATGTATGAAGCCTGAAGTCCAAATAGCAAAGAAACATTTTCACAAGAATAACACAATTGTGCTTTTATTCAAAAATATAACTGCAGAAACAAAAAGCCGCCTTAACATGCGACATTGACAGCAGTTTATTGTAGCTGCCTCTGTGGTTCAATAGACTCAGCTCCAGCTTGGGGTTCAAGAGGTTACGAGTTCGATCCTGCACCCCTCCGTTTTGAGAAGTAAACTGCTCTTAGTCTTACTGTTTTAGAATAAAAGCATACATTTGATTTCAGTCTGTAACAGCCGTTGCAATTTATGATCCTTGTAGAGGTTAGCTTTTTTTTTTTTTAATTCACTTTTCATTCTCTCAGTCGCATTCAGAATCAATCCATACAACCCCATCTGACACGGCTGTTTTCACTAAAGACGCACTATAGCTCTGCAGTGTACCACGATGCATACTAACGCCAAACCCCGCCCCCATCCCCATCCCCTTCCCCTTCCCCATCCGCGGGTGCTGACACACAAACGCTGGCAAAGCTGCCTTCTTCGTATCTCACGTCACTTGCTTTTGTGTTCCTGCCAGTCCCCGCATGTTGCTGTATGCTGTTTCTTTTGTACTCCAGGACATGCAGAGGAAAGAATGGTAAAGACCAGTAACTTCGGCGCTATATGCAATCATCAGACACTCCCCATCTGCCCGTGTCGTTCAAACACAGAAACATATATTGGTGTAAAAGTATAACAAAAGTGCACTTTTATTCAAGTGCACTTTTTCCATCGCCTTTTCCTGTAAGAAGCAATGTACACACTTCTCTCTATGCTGTGGTTTCTATTACACACCTGAAAGAAGTTAGTATGCATCGTGGTACACTGCAGAGCTATAGCGCGTCTTTAGTGAAAACAGCCGTGTCAGATGGGGTTGTATGGATTGATTCTGAACGCGACTGAGAGAATGAAAAGTGAATTAAAAAAAGCTAACCTCTACAAGGATCATAAATTGCACCGGCTGTTACAGACTGAAATCAAATGTATGCTTTTATTCTAAAACAGTAAGACTAAGAGCAGTTTACTTCTCAAAACAGAGGGGCGCAGGATTGAACTCGTGATTTCTTGAATCCCAAGCGGGGGCTGAGTCTATTGAACCACAGAGGCAGTTACAGTAAACTGGTGTCAATGTTGCATGTTAAGGCGGCTTTTGTTTCTGCAGTTATATTTTTGAATAAAGGCGCAAATTGTGTTATTCTTGTGAAAATGTTTCTTTGCTATTTGGACTTCAGGCTTCATACATTATATAGTTTATGCCTACATTTTGTCATCTACTACTAGAATATAAAAAAACGTTTCTGTTTTAACAATGTGTTGACACAGATTACTGTAGAAACAGAACAGACATGAAATGCATGTGTTCCAAATATCGATCTATTATTTCCACTCTAAAACTCCACTTCACTCCCAGATACTCAATCAAGCTGAAGTTCGTGCACGTTCTAAATTGGTGGGGGGATGGAATAGCCGGCTGCTCCATGCTTCTCTTTATCAGCACATTTAGAAGACAAAGGACGCTGGCGGAGAGGTGTGAAGGGATTTAAGAAGCAGTTTAAGGTAGGACGGAATTACGAGTTTTTTCGTAGGCTCTGGTAATTCTAGTGTTAAGAAGAACTGTTTTTTATACAGGTATTGTCAAGCTTAGATTATAGAGTTGCACCCGAGACAGGAAAGTGAGTCCAGATTTCCATGGAAAATACAGGTACCTTATTATTATATAGAGAAGGCAGGTACAGTCTCAAGACTTAATTCAAAATAAGAGCTGTTACCTCAGTACTCAAGCAAACATAATGGGAGCCTTGACACAGGGGCAATTGTCCTGCTTTAGCTCACCACTGTGGCAGACCAGGACAGTGCAAGGAAGAGCAGGTCAAATCCTTGTGTTAAATGTTCTAAACATTGTGCGATAAACTTGCCTGATCCTGCAGAGGACAACCAATTTAGCAGATGTAGCAGAGGAGCTTCGGACCAGTCCTTGCGCTGCTGCCATTAACGATGGTGAATCTCCGGCTACCCCGCTCACAACAGTATATGTATTTTCACCATATTTTTATTATTAAAAAAATCAGTTATAGCAAAATATTTTAAGGTGTCATGAATTTCATTACAACAGGACTACCAAAGATAAGTGGTCTTCAAATTATAAATGTTAATAAAGAGGGTCTCAGTCATTTAAGATCAATTTGGAACCATATCCATACAGATGGTCATCTGCAAACATGTCACCTAGAATTTCCAACTATACATGGCTACATGTTTTTTTATGGGCACCTTCTGTGTAGACATGGTGCTCAGTTGGTCTAAAACTACTATTTCCAAAATAGCATTCATTTGTCTTAAAAAGCATCATATGATAAATGTTCCCCTTCTTTTTTCTGAAAAACTACCTCAACTCTTGAGTGTCTCTGTTTCTTTTCCACTTGAAATGCAAGTAACTATGCTAAAGATATGTGGTAGCCTACCTACTACAAAAAGCAAATGATTAACCAACAGTAATAGGTTCTTCCTGTTGACAAGACCATCATGAAAAGAGGTATTTTGAAATAAACAGAACAGAAGAATCATTTGGGAAATACTGCTTAAAAAATCACTTTCTTAAATATAAACAGTCTTTAAGAAAAAAAAACTGAAAAAATAAAATATAAGATAATCATATTATTGAATCAAAATAAACTTATGACAGTGTATTTCATAATGAATTATGTGATTTTTATTTAATTATGTTTTTTGTATTTATTGACCCATTTATATACTGTATCTATTTCTCTCTCTCTATATATATATCTCATATATATATGTTATTGTACTTGTTAATGTGAATATTTCATAGCTTCAATTTTACTTATTTCTTTTTAGCACAAATTATATTTGCCTTCTCTGCCATATTTTGCTTGCTGATTTGGTCCCTACCATGTCCTTTGTCAAAATATTTTTTTTAACTCAGTATTTTGATTTGCTATTAATCAGAGGGATGCAATTCACATGATGCATTGATTTGGTCATGTTAAAATTGACATTTCTCATGTTTTGATTTTGTTTGTTTTTCCTTACCGCTAAAAAAGCAAGGTGTAGGAAAAAATATGGATTGAACTCAATTAATATATAAGATGAAGGAATCCTTTCATGTTGCTTTTACTGCACATGCACATACTAACCTTGTTTCACTGATGTGTCTGATAAGTTTATTTGAAATTGCACAGTTTTAGTTGATTGCTTTGCCTCATTTTACTTTTGATTGCTTCTCTTTGAGTGATACAAAGCACATTATATGGTTGAAATTACACCAAGAGAATGAGTTATGGCATGCTAACAGTACTCAGACAAGCGAGCATGATTAACATGCAGTTAAAAGATTAATCTCCAAAAAATTAACATGTTAATTGCATAAGTTAACTGAATTTAATTGACAGCTCTAATAAAAATGATAATATACATAAAATGCTATTATATAATCACTACTTGATTTGCTTCCATATGTAAAAGTAAGGCTGTATTTATTGTTTGCTTAGTGTTTTTTTCAAGTAGAATACATTGATTTTGGACATTTTAACTTTGGTTATTTTAACATTTTTAACATTTAACATCTGAATTTCCTATACACGGTTTTACATAATATATGAAAGATCAATTAGACAATAATAAAGGACAATTAATGAGCAACAAAAATCCCTATCATCTGCAATGAGATCCGGTAGTATACTAAGCAGCTTCTAATATTTCATCATTTTTAGAATGCAAAGAACACAGCTGTGGTTACACTCTGGAAAGTTCTAAAAGGTTACTCAGAATGAAAAGTCTTTAAATTCCTGAGAAAGGGGCTTAAAGTGGGAAAAGTAATAACAGAAGAGTTTATTCCAAGCAATGTGAGAAGAATGATAACACTTTTAAAAAATTCAAGAAAAAATATCAGACCAGACTAAACAAATAAGCAGGCAATATCAGCCTCAGCTCAATCAATATATGTCTAATCAAGAAGGATTGTGTCATACTTTGAAATAAGCAGGTTAAATGTCAGCAGTCTGGCTGCCCTGTGCAGACGACAGGGCGTTATTGTATCATTTTACATGTTTGTGTGTTCTGATCGAAGGGTTATTGGTCCATTTTTATATTAATTCAGAGCTTTGTTTTTATCTTAACAAGAAATCCTGAGAGGAATGCTTGCTAGTTTTCTTTTTTTTTTAATTCTGTTCTTTTAAAACTAATTTAGTTTTTTGCATGTCATAATTTATACATTTCTGATTTTCATTAATTTGTGTCTGCCTTTCTTTTATGAATTTCTGGCTAGACAGACTATACTATAACAAGACTGTACTGGGACTTTCCTTACAATGAGAAGTCAGTCAATGGCAGCTAGAAATGCAGGATAACAGTGAGAAGCACAGAGGAATAGCCATGAGCAGTTTGGTGCTCAGCCACAGAAGAGTCACCTTTGAGTGATGGTCTCTATTAAAACACAAGGACAGAACATTGATTGCTTAGGCACTCCAGATGAATCACTGAATGCTTTGAGCATTGGAGAAAGGCAAGACAAGTGCGGGATGCAGCGTCACTCTTTATTATGATGATTAGCTGCTCAGCCATAAAAAGGAAAGTGAAGCTTATTTCAGTTTGTAAGAGCTGATCGGTTTTGCAAGTTCTGTCTGGTAGTCTTTCAAAACTGAATAAGGTTTACTTTGATCAAGTTAGCTGAGAGATCCTTGGGGAATTTGTAGTTGGTACCTTTCATTGTACTGCAGTCCTATAAGGTATACATAGAGAGAGACAGACAAAGAACTGGTTAGTTAGGCGCTATGATTTATTAAATGGTTACTTGAAACTTTTTTTTCATGATTTGTTTGGTGAAAAAGAGCACTAGGGGAGTATGCAAAGATTATTAATACTGTAGAAAGTATAGACCATATGTTGCATCAATTGGAAGAAAATTCATCTTATAATTTTGATGACTGGGACCCCAAATAGGTATCAGTTGGAAGCCAGGTACACTGGTTGCCTTGCCCTTAATATGTTCATGGCTTTTAAGTATATCTGAATAACTAGATCATTTGGTGGTCACAATGGGCAGATGAATCATGATTGGCAAAATACAGTTAGTGATCCTTCATCCCGGAGGTGATCCATGTATATCTCTACTAATGACTATAGGCTGCAGGCTACGATACAGTTAACACACTTAGAATCAAATGTAAACACAGGTGTATGAGCGGCTTGCTTATAGGGAAGGCAGTTTCATTCAGCAGGGAAAGCAGAAACTTGAGAAAATGTTAAAGAAGCGAAAGATCCAATTAGGCTGTAGTAGTTTTGGGAAGGACCAGCAAAGGATGAGTTTCCAGATCAGGGTTGACAACAGGGACACAAAACAACAATATATAGTGTGGTAATGTGGTACATGTATGGTAATGCAGCCCCTCAGTCACAGCAGACACGACAGGACACACGTTTATTGCCTTCTCTTCTCTTTACATGATACAATGCTCTATTCAGCCCAACTCAGCCCTTTCTTTTCTCTCTCTTCTGTTTCTCTTCTATCGCCTCTACTCCCCTCCTCACAAGCCCCGTCTCCTTCCTCCCGATTCCGGCTCGTCCAATGGCAGTGAGGCAGCCCCTTTTATCATGCCCCAGATGTGCTTCAGGTGGTCCGTAATTACCTTCCGGTGGCACTTCCTGGTGTGGTGGAAGTGCCGCATGAGCACCCGGAAGCACTCCAGGCATGCCTGGAATCCTCTCTGGCAGCACTTCCGAGTGTGGCGGAAGTGCTACATTCTGAGGTTCCATGGTCCTCTGGGCACCCCCTGGCAGCTGCCCTCTCATGGCCCAGGGGAAATATTGTCCCTCTCCCGGTCCTTCCAGGTATCCCAGTTGGGAAGGATCCCCAGCCATCCGCCACAAGTGATATGAAGAAAGTTAGAGAAGAGAAGGCACTTCAGAAGGAAAGAAAGTTATGTGAATGTAATTATCTCATTGTTAAACCAGCTGTTTCCTAACAAATACGTGCGTACGGTATATGATCTACAGTTGATCTGCATCTGAAATATGAGTAGTGGTTTGTTGTTATAGTTATTAAGGGTTAACTATGCCAGGATTGTGTGAATAGACATTTTACATTCAATACTGAACACAAACACTGAACAAGAGAATTCAATCTATGTTAAGTTACGTTGTGTTACTTAGAAGCCCAAGTAACTGAGTAGCCATCTGTTGAGTAAGTACAAATAGCATTGGATAGAGCTTATACTGCAGTGACATGCTGTTTTGCATCACTTAGGGGTTTCTTTCCCTGTAAAGCTTTGACATACTTCAGATAACAAAAAAAAAATACATTTGCTGTATATTGTGGCCAAAGAAATTAAAATTCAAAAAGAAGTTGAGAGTAGACTAAAAGCAAGTTCAGCATGACAGTCGTCAAGTGCATATCTTTAAATTGTCCCATTATTTTTTTTTAAATGAAATGGAATGTAACCTTTGTAATGCAAGAAAAATGTTTTAAAAAATCAAGTCAATTAGCATTTAGATCAAATATAGAGTATATTTATGTACTGCATTATGGAAAAATACAAATATAGCAACATAATCCAGCTATTTAATTTGGATGATAATTGGAATATAGATTTAATTTTCTAGTTTGTAACTTAATAATGCATTGGTTCTTTTAATAATAGAAAAAGTATTTCTATTGAGCAATTAATAATGCTATGTTAGAAACAGGAGTAGATGTTAGCACTGCAATTATTATTGGAATCCAATTACATTCTGTTGTTTTGCTGTGAACAGTGAGGACCCTTTCAAGCAACATCAATATAGTATTTTCTACTTCCCCAAAGAGAGGTTAAAAATGATAAAAAGTAAATAAAGATGGCGTGCTTTAACAAATGCAATGTGCTGTAATGAGCCTTTGATGATGATGCACATTAGATGGCATACAATTTAAGCTTGAGATTTACAGTTACATTTAACATAACATAAAAGACATTGTAACTAATTATACTACTTGTGAAAAAAAAGAGTTTTAGGATCTAATGAAGAAAAAGATATATAACTAATTGATTGTCTTTCCCAAGATTTAAAATAAAGCAAAAAGAAGGCTGTTTCCTGACAACAAAGTAATCTGATATTTCAACAAATCCTAATCATTTTCAGAGGACTATTTATTGTCTGCTTGTTCTCAAAACAATAGTTTTATTTAATTAAAACAATACTCTGCTTGACTGAATTTTATAAAGCATTATAATTACATCTGCATCTGAATACATTCAAAATGCTAAAAAGTTGAAGTATCATTTTGACATTGATCAAGAAAACAACCTGGTGCAGAAGTGTGAAATAATTTCAGTGAGCTCTCCTCTGGAATAGAATACATGTACATGGTCAAATGGAAACCTTGCAGCCATGTTGTTCATATCATCTTTTGTAAAGTTTTCTTTTTTATTTAGCTTTAAATTATAGAGATCTTACACTATACCAGTATCTTACTAAACCATACAGCATTTGCATAAGCACAAATTAAGTTAAACATGCAGTAAAATGAAGATAATGTCATTGATTAACATTAAAAAATTCTGACAATTTAAAGTCTCATTAACATAATAACCAAGTCATAATCAACACTTAAGTTGATGTTTCTATTGTTAATTATGATTTAATTAATCTGACTCATATTGACTGCATTTGTGTTTGCAATGTGTTATATATATATTGTAATGTGTTCTTTAAGGTGAATACAATTGTAAAAATCATGACAGAGATATGGCCAGTTGACAACAGGTAGAGAGGAAATCAAAACACTCCAATTAACAGTACTACTAGAGAAATTAAACCTCTCAAGGGTCCATAGTCAGTTATAACAGACAAGGTCACATCTCTGATGGCTGAGGTCTTTTTTCATTTCTATTACTGAAAAAAAGTAGATGGAAACTTTTATTTAACAACAAATTCATTTAAATATGTAAAACCAATCATAAAAAGGGCAAAGCCTTTTCTTGCTAGTGGAAGTGTGCACATCTAGTGGAGGGCAGGAGTAACATGCAGGAAATGTTAAAGGGGTATGCATTATTAGCTGCATGACAAGACTTGATAAAATTACTTGGTTGAAATGAATCAATTTTGAAATCTCTGTCTGCAGCAGGTTAGCAAGTTCCTTTGACAGGAACTTCACATTAGTAGTACTCAATGATATTAGGCAATAACTGGAGCAATCAGTTGAATCCTTACCTTGTTTGAGCAATTCGATAATAAAAGAAAATTTATACAATGAGTTAAGTGAGATATAGAAGTGGCAGAATTAACCATATGGTAGAACAAGGGTGAAAACTGCCCCCAATGGCAAATTACAGAGACAGTAACAGAACAAGAGGGTCATCAAGCACTTCTTAAACACAGTGATGGAGTCAGCATTTCAGATGGAGATGCCCTTGACCTGTGAAGTCAATCCCTCCATAACACCCTGATGTCATCTCTAACAACCACATGGCATCTGTAAATATTAAAGTCTCAAAATGGTGATGCCCATGGCAAAAACAAAATGACACTGTGGGATAATGGAAAAAAAGAATTCAGCCATGAGCGTCAGACGGCTTTGCGCCATAGAAACCAAGTAACCCAAACTTTTCTATAACATTTCAGTAATTATTTATTGCTCTGATTTTGATCTTTCTAATCATAAAATAGGTCACCACGATAGCAACTAACAAGGAGAATTATTAATTAATTGCTGAATTACAGCATTTGAGGGTTCCTGTAGAGTGCTTCTTTCTCTTGCATGATTTGACTCAAAATCTAATCAGCACCATGAACAGGCTTAAGTTTCAAGTTTTGTATTTTCAGTCCAGCCATTTTAGCTCTAGACCATCTGAAGAAACTGTGACACACACACACAGACAGACACACATCCATCATCGAGATACTGATGTTTTCGGCATCAGGGGATCCTAAACATCAAGATCTATCAAAAACTGGAGATAAATTTTTTTCTTGAATACAAAACTGTGGCTTCTCCCCCTTAGACAATAGGTTATTGTGGGGGAGGGCACAAAGCAATAACTAACAGAAGAAACGATGTGTTGAGCAAAAATAAATGTGATCATTGGATTCCTATGTCTCAAAAACCTCAACATTATATTTACAGCCCCAGAAATAATTTACTGTAGAAAAATTAAAAATGAAGGTTAAATTATGACAATATTTACTGCAAAGGCTAAACTGGAAAATGTGAGACTCCATCACCAAAGAGATACTCGCATTGTCTTTTTCTTTCAAAATGCGCAGGAGTTTGCAAACACTTGCTGGAGGAATGTGTTATGGTAAGGATTCCAAAACTGTGTTGTCGTTGGAATAAAAGTATTTTAGAACACTTAACACCTGTGCAGGGCATAATATACAACTACCATGTAATGAAGGTTGATAATTAGAACTCATTAAAGTCACAACATGCTCTGGAGGGTGAGTCACTCTTTTATATGAGAGTCTCCAAAGTCAGGAGAGGTCAGGAGACACAGAGAAGACCAGAAGGCCCTAAAGGATCTCTTGTTTGTCTGTGAAAGCTTATTAATTACTACTTCAAGCTATTGTATATTTAAATGTATTTTTATTAGCTGTCTTAGTGCTTCCATTAGGAGTCATCTGCATTTCTTTTTTTTAATACACCTCTATTACACAAATGTCTTTCATAGTAAGATTTATAATTCATCATAATTTAGGGGAAAAAAGAATGAAGCAAAACTCCAGCACTTGATATTTCTGCCTTTCAGAATGTCATGTTTGAAACCTACAGGAATATGTAATAGTGCTGGAATTAAAATGAATAATGAGTACAGAAATCATGAAATTAGCCCTGGTGGGAAGAGAAAATCAGTAACTACTTAAAACTTACATTTATGGTGTCTGGTTACATTACTAACATTCTCAGTCCCTACTTCAGTGTCACAGGAGGGAAAACAGTTCCCCGTCAACACTGAGAGTAAAGTCAGGAAACATCCCAAGAATGGGTACAAGTCCTTTGTAGAGGCAAGACTGGCTGGATTCGACAAAATTAAACTGTCTGTATTGTGCCAAAGACTTGATCCAACAACATTATGTTACAACCTTAAAAAGTAATGGTTATCCATCCATTTTCCAAATCTATATATATATCCAGCGAGCAGAGGCCACACGGTAGGAACAGTCTCTGAAGAGGATGCAAGTTTATTGCAGGGCAAACACAAAGACACACGCACTAGGGACAATTTAATATTACCACTCCAATAAACCTGCAAGTCTTTGGACTGTGAGAGGAAACTGGAGCATGTGGGGAAACCAATGCAGGCAAAGGGAGAATATGCAAGCTCTATGCTTGGTGAACCCAGGACATGAACCCTAGCCTCCTTATTGCAAGACAGCAGCACTACCGTTGTGCAGCCCTATTAATATTGTAGATTTATTTTTATAAAGGAGTGAACACTGTTTTGATTGCCTTTAAAGGAATTAACACTGTTTTGATTGCTTTTGCAGATAGGTTTACTATATTGAAGTTAAAATTAAAAACTCTATAAGTAAATGTTTTAAAATAAGTAGGGATTTTTTGTAGGTAGTTACAGAGTCTTGATTAAGACATCACTTTGATGTCTGGATCGGTATGTTGTGATTAGAGTTTGCACATTCTCCAGTTCTTTGCATAATTAATAACAGAGTCCAAAATCATTATATCCAATATACAGACTTTGGGCGGCATGGTGACACAGTGGGTAGCGCTGCTGCCTCGCAGTTAGGAGACCCGGGTTCGCTTTCCGGGTCCTCCCCGTGTGGAGTTTGCATGTTCTCCCCGTGTCTGCGTGGGTTTCCTCTGGGTGCTCCGGTTTCCTCCCACAGTCCAAAGACATGCAGGTTAGGTGCATTGGTGATTCTAACTTGTCCCTAGTGTGTGCTTGGTGTGTGTGTGTGTGCGCGCCCTGCAGTTGGCTGGCGCCCTGCCCGGGGTTTGTTTCCTGCCTTGCGCCCAGTGTTGGCTGGGATTGTCTCCAGCAGACCCCTGTGACCCTGTAGTTAGGATATAGAGGGTTGGATAATGGATGGATTGATACAGACTTTTATAAAAATCACATTTCTGTCAGTGTGTATATGCAATTGTACCTAATAATTGGGCAGTGTAAGGAGGGACCCTATCTTGCATATGTAGCTGTTGTGGCTAGCTTCTGTGTAGGATGAATAGACATGGTTCCTCTACCCACTCATTTATTTTCTAATTGGATTATCTAGTTCAGGATCACAAGGAGCTGGTGCCCATCCCAGCAGCACCAAGCTTCAGGTCGAAACCATTCCCTTACTGAACACTCACATAGATTTATTTTTCAGATGATGTGTAGTGTTGTTTATAATGGCACCCAGGGGGTCAAGATATAGATTGTATAAAATATGAAACACCTCCTTGCTCCATGACCTAAAATCAACTTCCATTCAGTGGAAATAGAAGATACATCCTGCACTGGTTGAATAAAAATTGTATGTATCACTTCTTTAACTCACTTATGTAGATGTTAGACAGTGTTTCTGGAACACATATGAAGCTTGCAGAACCTATTTTTAAACAGATCATTTATTAGGTAAAACATAAAACAGAGGTAAATTGACTTTTTTAGGTCAGGTTTAGAAAATATCTTATTTAGCTAATTAGCTAATTGGCAGCGCTTTGTATGACTCTGTTAGATGTGCAGCCTTTTTACTCATTAAAGCTGTTTGTGTTCTCCTGCACTTAGACTTCATTCTCAGTGTACTTGAGATCTCAGTATCTCTTGTTCTCTCTGATACTTTGTATTATTAGCCATTTTCTCTGTTTACCAGGAATAAGTTACCAAATATCCTGTTAAGAATATGTTGATTATTTTAATGCTGACATCTGCTAATTCCCAACCAAACTCTGGTTTCCTCTAAATCATAAGTTTTATGTATTTGTTTCTTCTTCTTTAGTGCCTCATTCAGGTTTTGCTCTTCAACTCTTTAAGATCCCTTTGACTGAGTCTGAGCTCACTATACCTGGTGTTTGCATCTAACTGAAGTTGATAAGGAGACTTTGGTTATTTTAATCAAATAAATGGTTTCTTGTATTCAAATATTTTTATTTGGGTATTATGAAATTCCTAGAACAAATATGTTATTTTTATATGATGCATTTCATAATATTTATTAAAGATTTGTATATGTGTATATACAGTATATTACATTTATTTCATGTTTGATTAAGATTTTTGTTTGTAGGTGCCTCTGTTTTCTGGTAGCACAGTTATGGTGCACTAATCTGTCACAAGGGGGCGTGGCCACATAGCGTTCCAATGATCACATGATGCTGTCAGCAGCAGGTCTCTGAAATGGTCAGAGTCTTGAGGGACACCTTGTGTAAGACTGGATTCAAAAATATTCTTGTGTGTTTGTGTGAGATTTAGTTAGCGAAACTCAGAGCTTCAACTTCTACTTCGTTATTTTGGTTACTTATTGCTAGGATTAGCATGTAGGAATTGTTGCAGGTTTTTTTTTTGAGTTTCAGGCTTTGATATCTGCTTTCCCTACTTTTTAGAGCAAAATCTCTAAAAAAAAACACTTTGTATCGTGAAATGGCGCATATAATGAAAACTGCACAATTAAAACAATTTTGTTGGATAAACAAAACAAGGAAATTAAGTTTGCTCAATGTTTTTGGAAGGATAATAGAATAAATAATTTTTCTAGCCTCTGAAATAAAGTAGTTAAGATGACAAAAGTTACTGTTAGATTACCAAAATCTTTTCTAAAATAAAATTAGGTTTTAGGAGTGGGACTACTGTTTTCAGAACGGGGAATGATTTAATTGCAGGGGCTGAGGACGCTTATGTGAGGGTTGAAGTAAATTGCAGTTGCAAAACTTAAACATTCCCTTTTAGTATCTGTCATTATAAAGGGGTTGGTGGAATCTGCAGATGCAGAAAATTTCATTAGTTCTCAACTTGTAAAGAGACCTTAAAATACCTTGTTTGTTATTAAAATGTGAACTAATGATTGTATCTGTCAATGGAAAACTATTAGGTTTAGGTATTTTAGAAGCTATGACTTCACAAATTTTTATTAAGTATGGGGCAATAAATAGAGAGACCTTTATTTTTCATCATTTTCACTCCACTTTAATCCGTTAATCAACTGGAAGCAGAAATAGACCACCAAAATGGAGAAATCATTGTAAAGAATAAAGTTTGGAAGTATTTTAGCTACCAATATTTCTTTGTTGCACAACTCAGATTTTACCTAAATGTAATTCTATTCTTTGTTTTTAACAAACAAAGTCTAATGAACTCACAGCACATTGACCAAATGACTGCCCTATTGATCTCTTGTTCGATGTTCCTTTACTTAAAGAAAAGATCTATCTGACCTTAAAAACAGCCTGTGGATGATTATATAAAAGAAAATTTAGCAAATTGATTTATTCACTCTTCCAACAGTCCAATAGGTACCTTTTCTTGTGGAGAAAAAAATAGAAGATTATAACCATGTATTGATTACAGAGAATTAAACAAAGTTACAATAAAAAAAAATCATTCTCTCCCACATACAGTGTATCTTTATTACAAAATCAAGTCACTGTTCTCCACTGTTTTCACTAACTCAGATTTAAAAAGTACTATAATCTGATTCGTATTTGAAAGGGTGACGAGTGGAAGACCGCTTTTAATATATACACTGGGCATTATGCTTATGTTTAATGTACTTATGAGTAAACTTTTTGTCCCTGTGAAATTCAAAAATGTACTGAACTGATGCACCTAGGGATAAATGACAGATTTGACTTTTTTGTTGAAAACAATGTGTTGAATATCCCTTTTCTAAAATGCCTGGGAACAGAATTATTTTGGATACTTTCAAATTTTGGAATATTTTTATATACATAATGAGATACCTTGGGGACATGTGATCAAGTGGGGAAATGCAGCCAAACCAGCTAAATGATAAATCACATGTATAATAATTAATCTTACTGAGCTGTTATTATAATGTATGTTGATGTGACAAGCATATTAAACTTCAAAAGTGATGAATATGATGTACCATCTCTACTGTATGTTGTTCCCATTTAGAAGGCCAATGCTGTGCATTTACATGTACAGTAAAACCATGTTTGATTTTTCCTTTGTTTAATATTCTCAGGAAACTGTTCAATAGGTGAGGAATTTCCCTGCCAACCTTCTTCACTCCATTATGCCTGCCTTGTTGAAAGCTGTTAACCCACCAACGGGGCACAACGTTAAGTTTTCATATGGTATGAGTAAACATACATAAAATATAACATGGTTTGCCAAAAAAAAAGAAATGTCAATATAAAAATACAATTTGCAGCACTGTCCAGTTCTCCTAACATAATCAGAGAACTTTACTGCACTCATATTGCAATAAAGGCACCAAGTTAGAATGAAGCTGTTTTTGTTAACCGTCATCTGTGATACCAAGTTGAATTTTAGAAACCCCATGCCAAAATACTCCTCTGTTTTCTAAGCACCAAGAACCACCGTGTAAGACTAGAGTTTGTATCCTTCTGTCTGTACAGCCAATGAAGGGGAGCGTGATCAGTCACCAAGGTAAACCTATGCCCACTGTCACACACGTGCGACTAAGAGCGAGCTGAAGGGACCAAGTGAAGGTAATTACCCGCCAGGCCAGGGGGTGGCGGGGTGCTCTAAACCTTTGTCTGTTATTTTTGCAGATCAAATATGGGAAAACCTGCCTGACCTGACGTCACTTCCTGTTCCGGCACCCAGACTGACGTCACTTCCGGGTTACAAGATATAAAAGCCTTCATCTTGGCTAACTCAAGAAGTTCAGTGTGGAACTCAAAGAAGCAACATTGCTGTACCAATATAATCCTTTTGCAGCTAGGAACAATATACGGGTGGCTGCCCCAAACCTTTTTAAGAGTGTTGAGACTTGTTCTTTTACACCCCACAAACAATAATGGAGCACTCCAATGGCCCATTTGATCGCAAAAAACTCCATTTCTATAGTTGAGTAATTACGCTCCATGGGAAGCAGCTTCCTGCTCAAAAATGTAATGGGGTGCTTCTTACCATTGAAAACCTGAGACAGGACAGCACCTAAACTGAACGTACTAGCGCCCATCTGCAGGACACACTCCTGAGAGAAGTCCAGGTTTCTCAAAACTGGGTACTTTGACAAAGCAGACTTTTAAATCACTGAAGGACCATTCACAATCATCCGACCAGACAACTCAGCGGTTCTTTCTACACTTCGTAAAATCAATAAGAGAAGCAGCTCTATTCGCAAAATTCAGGGTGAATCTAATAGGAAGGCACAAACCTATTTCTACATTTCTGGATGGGGGTAAGCGAGCACCTCATCCACCTTCTTTAACTGAGGCCTAACCAAAACCCCTGCCTATAGAATAACCTAAATATTGTATTTCAGACATACCCAGCTTACATTTCTAAGGGTTAGCTGTCAACCCAACCAGTCTCAAGCTGTCTAGTTCAGCCTGAAGCTGCTCCAAATGTGAGCACCAATCATTACTGAACATGGTGACATCATCGAGATATGCCCTGGAATATTCAGAACAGGGACGCAAAATCTGATTCATCATACGCTGGAAAGTAAGAGGGGTGCCATGCAGACCAAATGGGAGTCTAGTATATTCGTATATCCCATCAGGGATGGCAAAAGCTTTTTTTTCACAACTGGAAGCTTCAAGAGGCACCTGTCAGTACCCTTTTGTAAGATCGAGTGTAGAGATATGTGATGCCTGTCCCAGTTTCTCCAATAACTCATCAACATGGAGTTTTGGATAAGCTTTAAATTTGGAAACCTTATTTAAGTGTTTAGAATCAATACAGAATTGAATTGAACCGGTTTTGGGACCGAAACAATCGGGCTACACCAGTTGCTTTTACTTTCACAAATAACACCCAATTTAAGCACCTCTCTGACTTCATCATGCACTACATTCCTTTATGCCTTGGGTATCCAAAAAGGGCATATCTGCACATTAACACCAGGCTCTGTAACAATCTTATGTTCTGTAAGCCTATTCAGACCTGGCATGGTGGAAAAGACATCAGTGTTCTGAATTATCAGAGACAGCAACTTTGCCTTCTGCAAGTCAGTCAGATTGCACCAATAGCAACATCAATCTGGGACACTGCAGCCACGGACGTCAACAGCTCCTGGGGTTCATGCCACTCTTTCAAGAGATTAACATGTAAAACCTGCACAGGCCTCCATCTGCCAGGTATCCTGACTTTGTAATTTACCAGCACCATGCGCTCCTCAATGACAGCAGGACCATGCCATTTCACGAGGAACTTAGCAGATCAGAAGGAATCACAACCAGGATGCAATCGCTAGGCTTAAATTCCCAAAGTTTGGTCTGTTTATCATAAATGGCGTTTTTAGGTGTCCTGTTCACGCTGCTGGTGCACTACAGTGATAGAAGAAAGCTTAGAAATTTGATCCTGCAGGGAAACAACCCTGTCTCCAAAGCTAGGGCCATTAACATTAAAATCTACACCCATCCACTCCTCGCGAATAACGTCCAAAATGCCCCGCCTGTCAAACAGCAACTCAAAGAGACTGAAACCCGTGGAAGCCTGTGGTGAATTCCGAACCACGAACATCTGGGGCAAAACAGAGTCCCAGGACGACAGGTCATCATGAGTGACCCACCTGATCTTCTGATTTAAGATCTTGTTAAACTGCTCTGTCAGGTCATTTTTCTGCGGATGGTAAACAGTGGTGCTCTGCCTTTTACTGGCAATCCTTTAAAACGGAACGTCTAATATAGGCATCGGTAAAGAGGAGCTCTAGGAGGTCTTTAAGCAGAGACCACCTGACAGTCAGGGCAAGACTTGCAGAACTGTTTGATATCCCTGCCCATATTCAGCCAATATAACCGCTTTGAGATTCACTCCCTAGTCTTTTCAGCGCCTAGGTGACCACCCAAAACGTGCACGTGACCCGTCGTCAACACTATTTACCTTTATTAAGGTAAACCAACCATTAAACCCTGGTTTAATCAGACCGCCCCAACGCAATCGGAGATCACCTAAAGTGTGGAGTTTTGAAACCGAGGGTCTCATGGCCTGCATAATAGGAGTCACTGCCGGCATAAGCCTGCTTAAATGCAAACTCCAAGGAGTTGTCGGCTCACTGCAAATGCGTAAAATTCGTCTTCTCGCTAGCCGATGCTTCCGAACTGGAAGAAGGACTGGGCAGATGCTCAAGGAAATTCAAGGAGACTCTGCCACCCTCACTGGAGAGATCGGGTTTAACTGGTCAACTTTGTTAGCCTCTAGACCCTCCCCTCCCGCCAAAGCTCCTGGGAAAGTTGGCGCCAGCTCTTCGCATTCAGTTAAAACCCTAGGAAATAGGGTGTTTCTCTTCCCTAGCAGCAAGGTCCAAGGGCAGGAATCAGAAATGGTAGTTCAACAAGGGGATAGAGCAGCCTGGTAGCAGCAGCGGGAACAGAGAGAGTCTGGGGGAGGAAAGACAGGAGAGTTAGAGCTCAGGATGGTCATGGCTTGGTCTTTTAAATGTTCGAAGTCCTGCGCAGCAAGCGTGCAGCAGATCCCACAAAGAGTAGCTGTAAGAATGTGTTTGTTTCTTATTGAAAAACTGTTTAACAGGGAGTTTCTGAAGGGATGCCATGTTCACCAGAGGCAGCGGTCACAATACATTGTCACAAACTTGCGTATGGGAGGCAACTGAAGGGCTCAAAAGGGATAATTCCATGCCGGTCCAGGGGTTGGCAGCATGTACTGATCCTTGCTCTGTTTTATCTCCAGACCAACCACGGGAAATTCCGCCTGTCACTTCTGGTTCCTGCCAAGGAGACATCGTTTTTGGTTCCTGCCAGAATGCCGTCATTTCCCCTACCCGACTTTAAAACCTCCATGTTTTCTCTGTTTGAACTGTTCAGTTTTGGATTGATGTCTGTTAAGACCTTTTCATTTATTAAACCAAACCTTTATCTTTGGCAGGCTATAGTATACCGGTGGCTACCCCCAAAAATATATATATGTGTGTGTGTGTGTGTGTGTATAAATACAACACAGAATTT
This sequence comes from Polypterus senegalus, assembly GCF_016835505.1. Lineage (NCBI taxonomy): Eukaryota > Metazoa > Chordata > Cladistia > Polypteriformes > Polypteridae > Polypterus > Polypterus senegalus. Next base: position 68,924,674 of record NC_053167.1, read on the forward strand.
GCAGAGCAGAAAACATACTTCTTAATTCAAATATTAGGGTTGCTGTGACTCTTTGACCTTGAAATAAAGATATGCAATAGTCAGAAATGTGATTAATATATAGTTATTATCACTAAATTAACAATATTTACATTTTTTTCAGAGGATATATTATTATTTTAATCCTCAGAATGAAAATAACTTACATTTTGCAAGTAAACCTACAGAGCATTGCTTTGTGTTCATCTTCAAGTGAATTATGTGGAAAATCATTTTTTCAATTTTTTTCATAGCCTTAAAGTGGTGTGCCTGATGCTTGTGCACTCAGTAACACTTTTTTCATTATTACCTTTATCTTCATCTGTTAGAAAGTGAAAAATGCTTTAGAAGAAGTAGTGTCGCTCCATGAATGATGCAATGCAAACTCTCTTTCCATCACTGTATAAAAGCCATAAAAATAGAAGCTGGGAAAATTGATTTTAAAATATGACATGAGCACAGTAACTACAGGTTACAGAGTAAGGTTCACAAAAACCATTCTCCAAATCATTTAGTAAATCAAAGTCTTTGTTGAGGCTCAACCAAGGAAAAAGAAAACATTTCTGCAGGTACAAGTATGTACACATTTTATAACAGAAAAATGGACTTAGCTATCAACAGTAATGTTGGAGTGCTTAGTCTGATTACCAACACATCCTTTTGGCAGCCATAGAAAAGTGGTATTGAAAGAAAATAAAAAAGTAGACTTTTTCAGAATATAGTGTGGTGCCATTTGAAAATCAAAACACCTGATTGCTACGCTGATAATATTATTGAGAAAAAAGGTGTGGGAACATAAAAAGTTACAAAACTATAAGAATTGAAGGGCAATTATTAAGTATTTATTACTGGCTTAAACATTATTCAAGAATAGCTGATAATGCATTTAATGACAAGCTATGATGACCCCTCTTTTGCAAGGTAACCAAGGATGCAACATTTTTGCCAGATAATAAAGAACATGACCTATTGCATTATATTGATGGGGAAAGACTTTATGCTGGCAGCATTGGATCTAAGGCAGGAAGGAGCCCTGAGCAGGTCACAAGTCCATCTTGAGGCACAGTCAAGTACACAACCTCAATCACACTGTAAAATGTGCCTGTATATAAATATACAGTAGTTATAAAGACATATGCAAGTATATCATGTAAAATAAAGCTGCACTATATATACTGTACATTTCATAGAAAGGACAACATATAAGATGAAGTAGACAAAGAACAGTAAAATTAAAGTATAAAAAAATCCAATTCTGATAATGCTACTTGAAAGTTTTCACATTTAATTATTATAGATAGATAGATAGATAGATAGATAGATAGATAGATAGATAGATAGATAGATAAGCTGCAAATAAGTGGAAAAAATGTTATACAAATCAAAGTAAAAAACGGATATATAAAAAGGTAGAATCTAAAAAGAATTAACAGTTACAGTAGATTGATATATAGAGCTATATTAAAGTAGCATGTAAGACAGGTAGACCATGTGATATATAAAATTAAGATGCTAAATCAATAAATAAAGAAGGAGACAAAGAGGTGAATAAACTAAAACGTGTTTAGATAAGTACAGTGGAACCTCGGTTCACAACCATAATTTGTTCCAAAACTCTGGTCGTAAACCGATTTGGTCGTGAACTGACGCAATTTCCACCATAGGATTGTATTTAAATACAATTAATCCATTCCAGACCATACAAACTGTATGTAAATATATATTTCTTTAGTTTTTAAGCACAAATATAGTTAATTACACCATAGAATGCACAGCGTAATAGTAAACTAAATGTAAAAACATTGAATAACACTGAGAAAACCTTGAACAACAGAGAAAACTAACACTGCAATAGTTTGCGCTATAGCACTAGGAACCGCTCGCTAAAAACACTTTTTTTTAAATGAGTTTTAAGCACAGGGGAAAAAATTAACATTTGAAAAATCCGTAATTTAATAACATAATAAGAAAAAGGTACAAAGTGCAATATACACAGTCCCCTAATAATACTAAAAATTCTTCTTAAGCAAGTAAATTCAATCCTTAAAAATGAATATTAACCTACTATGGTACTGCATGCCTTGTAATTGCACCAATTGGATTTGGGAATAAACTTGTAATTTTTATGAATATATTTATAGAACCTTCCACAATTAGCCACTACTTCAATGAGTCAATATCTTAACATTATCTTTTTCTGTTGCATATTTAATTAAAAAGGATGGTGTTTGATTCTCTTTTTTAGGAAATACAAAAAACTGTGATCAAGTGAATGGTTACCTTGAATGGTTTGCAGCTACTATACACTCATGTGTGATTTTGTCTTCAAGAAAGACAACGTGCAATTCAGAGTGTTGCTTATAAAAATCAATTTAAAGTCAGGTCAATACTTAAACAATCATATTACTGTATGTATCTAGTCAAATAAATTGTGAGTTTTCCTCAGGTTTAATTAATAAAAAAAAAATAATAAAGGTGCTATGATATTTTGTGTTTTCTGCAGTAAAGTAGGCAACACAGAGACTTTTTCAGAAGAGGAAGAAAAGAATTTTAAATTGTGCCTAATGTTTTTATGACAAAGTAAAAACCATCAGAACTTGTACAGGTATGTTATTATGTCCTACACATACAGTATGTTGACATTATAATTAACATTCAATTAACTGTTGAGTTCATAAGTTACAGTTATAATGATCTGTTACTGATGTATAAATGTATTGTATGATTATACATTTTAACTTTTTTTGGAAAATGTGTTGCCGTTTGACAGTATGTATTAGTGCCTTGCAATTTATGTTACTAGACTATTTACTGTGATTTTTTGCAAGATAGTATTTCTTACAAAGAGAAATGTTTTTTGTTTATTTTTTTTTTCTTAATACAGTCTACTGCTTCACAAACAAAAATAACACTTGGCAATTGGTAAAAATAGTATGGTGCAAAATTTTATCATCAAAGAGTTTTTCATAGATAATTAATATAAAAGGAAGATTATTGCAGTTTTGCTGTAAAAGAAAGACGAGAGACTTCACATATGCTGGCCCAGAAAAGAAAATTAAGGTTGCGCTGGAAATGCAATCCCTGGTGGTTTCACTATTAGTGAAAATATTAAGATGGTTCAGTAAACTCTGGTAAATTAACAAATAAGATTTTTCCTCACACATTCCACTATCTGTTACTTGTTCGGTATAGATTTAAAATATCAATGCATTAATTACATTCTACTTACTGAGTAATTACATTTTATATTCATGAAAAAAATTTCAGCATCTGCAGCAGAGTTCTAATCACATTATGTAACAAAAAGGCTGCTGTCCTAAAAAAATTCTAAGTAAGAGTGCTGCATTTTCAAGTAGTCCTCCTGAGAATATGGTATAAAATACTAAGTTTACCACAGTAAAATTATATGTATGAACACAGGTCAGTATTTCAGTAGCAGTGTAGATTTAATTATCAGCTATGAATATATCTAGATGTCAGCAAACTTCTATAAGTATCAAATCTCTTCAGTAGGGTACTACAGGTGTCATAACATTACAAATTAGAGGCATCCAGTTGGCCATGATGCTGATACAGTACATGGCTAATGGTGGCACTGACCATACTGGTAAGTGGTTAGCATGCTTCTCCTGTATTCTTCAGCTTATAGTGTTTTCATGTGAAAGGGAATTATTAAAAACACCTGAGATAGAATGTATGAGGAATAGTGTAATTACCTGGAAAAACAGTGGTTGGGGCACCAAACAAAATGCTTCTCCCTTTAGTACTATACTTCATTTAACATTTTTTGCAACCAATTTCCTTCAACTCATTTTCATTCATTCACAAATATACTCCAAACATAGAGAACTAAATATTTACACTACACTTCTTACATTTCTTGGCAGAACAATATTGGATGAGCACCACTGCACACACAACACTCTTTTGCACTACAGCAGTGGATGCAGTGGTGGAGAATATGTTCAAATCCATTGTCACACTGAATAAAAAAATATTGTGTTTAATATTATCCCCACATAAACCTATTCTAGCCCATTTACTTTAATGATCTCTTGACTTTTCTGCTCTTTCTGAAATTTCCAATCAATATACATACATGTATGGCATACATACCTGAGTAGAATATCATCCACAAGAGTATGGTAATGTCTGGTGAACAGAGGAAACACGGAGCACAAATACAGACACCTGTAAGGGAAAGAATGTCCAATGAGCAAAGGAAATAAAGTGCACAAAGAAAGAGGGATGTAAGAGCTAGCATAGGTGGCGAACAGAGGTTCATAAATGCATAACACAATCAAAACAGATGGACTTATCATTTTACTATTAGACCTGTTTTTATAAACAGTTGTTTCGCTATTCTAATCTCTTTATATTCTTGGTCTGTTTTATTATTTTGCAAAGCAGTGTAAGGTATTGTCAATCAAATAAATAAATAAATCGATAGATAAATAAAACTTGTCCTGCCTGGCAAAGTAATAAAAATACTAAAGGTCTCTAGAAGAAGATATGTAAGAGTTCAAATGGCATTCAAGCTAAAAAAAAAAAACTTCACATGAAGGTGCAAAGCTGCAGAATTATCTAAAAATCCCTCTAAAACTCAATTTCCCCTTGGGGATTAATACAGTGTACTAAATACCAAATACCAAAATATACTACGTTCACTTCATGTGTTAATGAGTGTAGAAAGTTAATGCTTTAAGTTAAACTCTTATTATCCATCCATCAATTTTCCAACCCGCTGAATCCAAACACAGGGGTCTGCTGGTGCCAATCCCAGCCAACACAGGAATCCAATCCCGGGCAGGGTGCCAACCCACCGCAGGACACACACAAACACACCCACACACTAGGGCCAATTTAGAATCGCCAATCCACCTAATCTGCATGTCTTTGGACTGTGGGAGGAAACGGGAGCACCCGGACGAAACCCGCGCAGACACGAGGAGAAAATGCAAACTCTACGCAGGGAGGACCAGGGAAGCGAACCCGGGTCTCCTAACTGCGAGAGAGCTGTGCTACCACTGTGCCACTGTGCCACTCTAAACTCTTATTAGTGTCTGCTTAATTTGAATGGAATATAATTTTCTTTTTTCTCCTAGGGTGTATGGCTTTGATATGCTACATGATGCACAGGATGCAAAAGTCTTTTAGCCTGTTGGTTCAGAAAATCAACTAGGTCAGCGAGTCAAGTGCTTTGACCTTCCTATCTATTTTGCAAGCAATGTCTACCCACTTGCTTCACAGCTGGTGGGAGAGCTCTCAGAGTATAGCAAGAATATTTGCCTTGTTATCAAACTCTTGTCCATCTCTCACGTTATTCATAACGATCATACAGCTATTAAGAAAAACAGCATAATCTCTCAGGCCTGCTCCAGCATCTGTTTTTATTTGAGGCCATTTCAATGAGTAATACCAGATGTTATAAAATTAGTTCTGTTCTCTTGCCTGAAAACATGTCACTTTTTCCAGTGTTTTTCTGTATCCAGAAGAAGGTTAAGTCGGTAATACAAAATAATTCTACACCTGACCTTCTACTGTGTCTAATTTTGTAGTTTGTATCTGAATCTTTACTGTTAGGAATAAAACTAGCCTAATACATTTTAACATAGTTATTTGTATTATTTATTTATTTGTAATGTCATCATTGAGGGATTTTTGATCAGTTTTTCTTGTGCATGGGCATAGTCATATTGTTTGTAAAAACAACCCTGTGACGTTATACATAATGTATTGCTTGCGCAAGGCAACAGCAGTTTAGTGAGAAAACCAAATGAGGAGATTGTAACAGTGCATGTCCATGCTCCCGCTTCCCTTTGGTAGACTCTTGAAACTGCAGCGGTCAGTAGTCATAACCAAGATGAGCCAGGCAAATGAGGACACATAAATTCACATCCAGCCAAAGGGTAGGCGCATAAGTGACTTAGTGCTTTTATTAAAAAACAATCAAACAAACAGTGTTCCACAGTGCAATCAAAAACTAACAATACAAAGTGATGTAAAGTTTATTCTTTCAGGAATTCAATTTTGCATTAATTAGGTACATGTGGGGCCAGCTTTTTAAAACATTTTGTGACCCTCCGAGAACCATCTCCCTGCAGGTGACCTTGCGTCCTGGCAACCAGTCTCCAACATGGTGGAGTCCACAGGGAAAACAAGATGACACTGTTGAAGAATATGAATCATTCTGACAACGTTAAAAACACAATAATGAAAAAGACGAATACAACCATTAAATTCCTTGTGTTCAGAAACCCCAAAAAACATACTCAGCTTGTTTTTTTTAAAGCCAAGGAACAGTTAGCAAAAATGTATAAACCACATTGTGAAATCTGTGTAACCTTTGATGGTATCACTCTGCTCCTGTAAAAGAGGTTAGCAGTCATAACCTGGTGCCTGGACTTTTACTAACTGTCAAAGGAAAGGCCTAAAGCAGCTCTGGCTAAAAGGTGCTTCCAAAAACTAAAGGATTTTGATTTTGACTGATTTTCTTTTTTTTTTCTTCAAATGTTTTGTGCATTTTTTTAGGTTGATGCCTAACATTTTTGCATTTTATTATTGACTTTGACTTGTTGAACCATTCTGAAAGATTTCCCACATCAACCAATTAGCCTGTGTTACTCTACAAAAAAGCATAGTCTGCATTTCAAAAGATCATTTTCTTACAGCTAAAAGCAATTCTATAATAGTGTATGTATTAAGTAATATTAAAACTACATATTTTCATTTTGCTAATGTATAAAAAATGCAAGATGAACATAAGTGTAAATATAAAATCAATAGAGCATATACATTATATTGATGTTCATTTTTCATTTCTTTCGGTGCAGTTTTACAGTTTTTTTTCTAACCCCTATTTGGGTTTTTGAATATTAAGGTTTGATTTATTATGTCTTGGATTTGACTCTTCTATAGCATTTTTATATTTTTGTTAATTGTTTCATCACCATTTTGTTTAGCCATGTTCACCACAATTTGTAACAGGTTATCTCAGTTATGATCAAGACCTACATGGTCAATGACATCACTGAAGGCAAAATAGGGCTAATTAAGATATACCAATTAATCTAAAAATGTACATCTTCTGGGATGTGGGAGGACATCTAGAGTACCCTAATAAAAATCACACAGATAAGAAAAGGAAGTCCTCATTCCAAATAAACAGCAATTAGACTTGACATTTGAACCTAAAATGTGGGATAAATGAGGCAGCAACACAAACAATAATGGCACAATGCCTCTTTTTAAACTAGTTACTCTCTCATAAACAAATGTAAACTCAGGTCAGCAGCAATAACTCAGTTTTTGTTCATACTTCTGTGTTTCCCTGAATTGTTTCTGCAGAAACATACAGTAAGGCAGGTGATCCATGTACACCAGTTTTATCTATTATTTCAGTATATTCTATGTTCCCCCACATTCATATCACCGCAGTCCAAATTTATAATATGGTGCCAGTGATGTGCATGCACATGGGCATATGAATGTGAACGAGTGTAACAATGGCAATCAAGGCATGTCAATTCATTGCTGCAATGTATGCTGATGATTTAGCCAATACAAAATATCACAAATGCCTAAATGCAAATGCAAATTTAAAATGACAAGAGATGGCATGAAATCACATCCAGTACCCATAAAAATCATCACAAATATATTATTATTCATTATTGCATTCAAAAACATACACAAGTAATATTGCCATCATTTATGTAAACAATGATTATTGGAAATTTGATACTAATATATTCATTTTAGTTATTATGTACAGTATGTACCTTGTATGTAATTTACATTTATTTCTGTCCATCAATAGTGCTTGTCCTTGCACAAATGAAAACCACTGAATCATAAATGGCTCTTTATAAGGACAGTGAGATATCATCAGCAATATGGCAGGTGACACATTTTCCACAAAAGGGTATTGTTTAGATTTCCTTTGACTCCAATAAGAGTGAAACAGTACATCTGAGTACTTCCTGTGTGGATTCTAATTAGATAATTAAAAGAGAACAATCATTGGCTTTTATTACACATTTTCAAAACGTGATTTAAAGCAAGTCATATAATACCGTTATGCTGCAAGTAATTTTGTCCAATGCAGTCTGAAAATTTATTGTAGTGACCCTTTGAAGGAACCACCCTGGACACAAGGTAAGCCTTTGTGGATACCGGAGCATTTTACTTTAATTATTCAATGCAGTCTTCAATGTAGTTTCCCTCTCATCAGCCCAATGTTAAGGTCCCAGTCACACCATCAAAACAAGAAAATCACTAGCACCTACGGTCTCACTCACTGCTCTAGCTAGGACTGTTTTTCACCTATCTCTCACTTCTGTCTGCACTATCCTCCTGAATTGCCTGTATTCCTCAGCTACTCATTCTCCTTGTTCCCCTGAGCTCCTTCCTCTCTCTTTTTGCCGCTTATTTTGTCCTGTCTCTGACAGGCTGTACCTTTGATTCCAGGCAGCTTTTATAGCTTAAAGGGCTGGTTTGTTTCAATCCATGAGATTCATGGATGCAGACAGGTTCAATATGTACTTCTTTTGAGACATTCAAAGCTTTTTACCCTTAGCAGTGACCACAGACTTATAGGTTTCTTTTGGGCAGGCTGGTGTCTGCTGCTTAGGTATTTAGATAGATAGATAGATAGATAGATAGATAGATAGATAGATAGATAGATAGATAGATAGATAGATAGATAGATAGATAGATAGATACTTTATTAATCCAAGGGGAAATTCACATAATCCAGCAGCAGTATACTGATACAAAAAACAATATTAAATTAAATAGTAATAAAAATGCATGTAAAAGCGGACAATAACTTTGAGTAATGTTAGCATTTACTCCCCCGGATGGAATTGAAGAGTCGCATTGTGTGGGGGAGGAACGATCTCCTCAGTCTGTCAGTGGAGCAAGACAGTGACAAAAGTCTGTCACTGAAGCTACTCCTCTGCCTGGAGATGACACTGTTCAGTGGATGCAGTGGATTCTTCATGATTGACAGGAGTTTGCTTAATGCCCGTCGCTGTTATTGTGATGTTAAACTGTCCAACTTTACTCCTACAATAGAGCCTGCTTCTTAACAAGTTTGTCCAGGCATGAGGCATCTTTCATCTTTATGCTGCCTCCCCAGCACACCACCGCGTAGAAGAGGGCACTTGCAACAACCGTCTGGTAGAACATCTGCAGCATCTTATTGCAGATATTGAAGGACGCCAACCTTCTCAGAAAGTATAGTCTGCTCTGACCTTTCTTACATAGAGCATCAGTATTGGCAGTCCAGTCCAATTTGTCATCCAGCTGCACTCCCAGATATTTAAAGGTCTGCACCCTCTGCACACAGTCACCTCTGATGATCACAGGGTCCATGAGGGACCTGGGCCTCCTAAAATCCACCACCAGCTCCTTGGTCTTGCTGGTGTTAAGGTGTAAGTGGTTTGAGTCACACCATTTAACAAAGTCCTTGATTAGCTTCCTATACTCCTCCTCCTGCCCACTCCTGATGCAGCCCACAATAGCAGTGTCATCAGCGAACTTTTGCACGTGGCAGGACTCCGAGTCATACTGGAAGTCTGATGTATATAGATTGAAGAGGTCCAGAGAAAGTACAGTCTCCTGCGGCGGCCCTGTGTTGCTGACCACAATGTCAGACCTGCAATTCCCAAGACGCACATATTGAGGTCTGTCTGTAAGATAGTCCACGATCCATGCCACCAGGTGTGAGTCTACTCCCATCTCAGTCAGCTTGTCTCTAAGGAGCAGAGGTTGGATGGTGTTGAAGGCGCTAGAGAAGTCCAAAACATAATTCTTACAGCACCACTGCCTCTGTCCAAGTGGGAGAGGGATCGGTGTAGCATATAGATGATGGCATCCTCCGCTCCCACCTTCTCCTGGTATGCGAACTGCAGAAGATCAAGGGCGTGGTGGACCTGTGGCCTCAGGTGGTGAAGCAGCAGCCACTCCAAGGTCTTCATCAGATGTGACGTCAGAGCAACAGGCCGGAAGTCATTCAGCTCACTAGGACGTGATATCTTTGGGATTGGGGTGAAACAAGATGTTTCCCAAAGCCTTGGGACTCTCCCCTGTTCCAGGCTCAGGTTGAAGATGCGCTGTAGAGGACTCCCCAGTTCCAACGCACAGGCCTTCAGCAGTCGTGGCGATACACCATCTGGACCCGCTGCTTTGCTGGCACGAAGTCTTCTCAGCTCTCTGCTCACATGGGCTGCTGTAATTGTGGGTGGGGATGTCTCACCTATGCTGGTATCAGCAGAAGGATGGTTGAAGGATGCAGTACTCCGAGGTGAGAGTGGGTTAGGGTGATCAAAACTATTAAAGAAGTTGTTCATTTGGTTTGCTCTCTCCACGTCTGTCTCGATGGTGGCACCCCACTTCGAGCTGTAGCCAGTGATAGTCTTCATCCCATCCCACACTTCCTTCATGCTGTTGTTCTGCAACTTCTGCTCCAGCTTTCTCCTGTACTGCCCTTTTGCCGCCCTGAGCTGGACTCGGAGTTCCTTCTGTACGCACTTGAGCTCATGCTAATCACCACCTTTAACACTAGAATTACCAGAGCCTACGAAAAAACTCGTAATTCCGTCCCACCTTAAACTGCTTCTTAAATCCCTTCACACCTCTCCGCCAGCGCCTTTGTCTTCTAAATGTGCTGATAAAGAGAAGCTCGGAGCAGCCGGCTATTCCATCCCCCCACCAATTTAGAACGTGCACGAACTTCTCTCAGCTCATGCCTTGATTGAGTATCTGGGAGTGAAGTGGAGTTTTAGAGTGGAAATAATAGATCGTTGTTTGGAACACACGCATTTCATGTCTGTTCCGTTTCTACAGTAATCTGTGTCAACACATTGTTAAAACAGAAACGTTTTTATATTCTAGTAGTAGATGACAAAATGTAGGCATAAACTATATAATGTATGAAGCCTGAAGTCCAAATAGCAAAGAAACATTTTCACAAGAATAACACAATTGCGCTTTTATTCAAAATATAACTGCAGAAACAAAAAGCCGCCTAAACATGTGACATTGACACCACTTTATTGTAACTGCCTCCGTGGCTCAATAGACTCAGCCCCCGCTTGGGAATCAAAAGGTCACGAGTTCGATCCTGCGCCCTCTGTTTTGAGAAGTAAACTGCTCTTAGTCTTACTGTTTTAAAATAAAAGCATACATTTGATTTCAGTATGTAACAGCCGGTGCAATTTATGATCCTTGTAAAGGCTAGCTTTTTTTTTTTAATTCACTTTTCATTCTCTCAGTCGCGTTCAGAATCAATCCATACAACCCCATCTGACACAGCTGTTTTCACTAAAGACGCGCTATAGCTCTGCAGTGTACCACGATGCATACTAACGCCAAACACCCTCAACCTAAAGTCCCCGGGTTCTGACACACAAACGCTGGCGAAGCTGCTTTCTTCGTATCTCACCGTCACTTGCTTTTCTTTTATTCAGTTTTATTGAGTGTTCCTGCCAGTCCCGCATGTTGCTGTATGCTGTTTCTTTTGTACTCCAGGACATGCAGAGGAAAGAATGGTAAAGACCAGTAACTTCGGCGCTATATGCAATCATCAGACACTCCCCATCTGCCCGTGTCGTTCAAACACAGGAACATATATTGGTGTAAAAGTATAACAAAAGTGCACTTTTTCCATCGCCTTTTCCTGTAAGAAGCAATGTACACACTTCTCTCTATGCTGTGGTTTCTATTACACACCTGAAAGAAAGAGACAATATATGTGAAAATATAATCGCACTAATGCAATATTATTTGAAAACGAACAGCGTCAGATCGGGTGTGAATTTATGCAGGAACTGGAAATTCTCTGATGCGGGACCTTCCCCCAGGGAAGAAAGTACAGTGTCAGGTGCTCATTCAGTGTAATAGAAACCATAGCACAGAGAGGTGTGTACACGGCAACAAGTACACGTGTCGTAAATGTAGGAAGGACGGTCCTTGGGTGTGTGGGAACTGTTAATATTTGAATGTGATGATTTTATATAGCACGGAATGAAAATCTGCACTTCTTAGCATTGCACCATGCAAGCTGTCGTATCAATCGCCTACTGTAACTTGCTTTCTTTTTCTTCGGTTATACAGGTAGTTTTGAATAAAAGTGCACTTGTTTTGTTTGCGAAATGAAGTGTCTGCGTGCACTTTTCGTGGCATTACACGTGTATTTTTTGAGCATGCCCGTTTGAGCAGTATAAAAGTATTGAAAAGTATAACAAAACAACGGGCAGATGGGGAGTGTCTGATGATTGCATATAGCGCCGAACTTACTGCTCTTTACTATTCTCTCCTCTGCGTGCCCTGGAGTACAAAAGAAACAGAATACAGACGCTATAACTCTGTGCTGTACCACGATGCATACTAACGCCCCCCCACCCCAACCGGTTCTGACACACAGACGCTGGCGAAGCTGCCTTCTTCTTCTTATCTCACCGTCACTTGATTTTCTTTTTATTCAGTTTTATTGAGTGTTCCTGCTAGTCCCCGCATGTTGCTGTATGCTGGATATTTTCACATGTATTGTCTCTTTCTTTCAGGTGTGTAATAGAAACCACAGCATAGAGAGAAGTGTGTACATTGCTTCTTACAGGAAAAGGCGATGGAAAAAGTGCACTTTTGTTATACTTTTACACCAATATATGTTCCTGTGTTTGAACAACACAGGCAGATGGGGAGTGTCTGATGATTGCATATAGCGCCGAAGTTACTGGTCTTTACCATTCTTTCCTCTGCATGTCCCAGAGTACAAAAGAAACAGCATACAGCAACATGTGGGGACTGGCAGGAACACTTAATAAAACTGAATAAAAAGAAAAGCAAGTGACGGTGAGATACGAAGAAAGCAGCTTCGCCAGAGTTTGTGTGTCAGAACCCGGGGACTTTAGGTTGAGGGTGTTTGGCGTTAGTATGCATCGTGGTACACTGCAGAGCTATAGCGTCTTTAGTGAAAACAGCTGTGTCAGATGGGGTTGTATGGATTGATTCTGAACGCGACTGAGAGAATGAAAAGTGAATTAAAAAAAAAAAGCTAGCCTTTACAAGGATCATAAATTGCACCGGCTGTTACATACTGAAATCAAATGTATGCTTTTATTTTAAAACAGTAAGACTAAGAGCAGTTTACTTCTCAAAATGGAGGGGCGTAGGATCAAACTCGTGACCTTTTGATTCCCAGGCGGGGGCTGAGTCTATTGAGCCACAGAGGCAGATACAATAAAGTGGTGTCAATGTCACATGTTTAGGCGGCTTTTTGTTTCTGCAGTTATATTTTGAATAAAAGCGCAATTGTGTTATTCTTGTGAAAATGTTTCTTTGCTATTTGGACTTCAGGCTTCATACATTATATAGTTTATGCCTACATTTTGTCATCTACTACTAGAATATAAAAAAACGTTTCTGTTTTAACAATGTGTTGACACAGATTACTGTAGAAACGGAACAGACATGAAATGCGTGTGTTCCAAACAACGATCTATTATTTCCACTCTAAAACTCCACTTCACTCCCAGATACTCAATCAAGGCATGAGCTGAGAGAAGTTCGTGCACGTTCTAAATTGGTGGGGGGATGGAATAGCCGGCTGCTCCGAGCTTCTCTTTATCAGCACATTTAGAAGACAAAGGGCGCTGGCGGAGAGGTGTGAAGGGATTTAAGAAGCAGTTTAAGGTGGGACGGAATTACGAGTTTTTCGTAGGCTCTGGTAATTCTAGTGTTAAAAGCCCTTTTCTTCTGGTTCAAGAGGCCTTTCATGTCACTTGTAATCCATGGCTTGTTGTTAGCATAGCAGCGTACTGTTCTTACTGGAACTACAATGTCCATACAGAAGTTGATGTAATCAGTTGTGCATTCAACAGCGTCTTCAATGTTCTCACTATGTGACCCCAGCAGGCTATCCCAGTCTGTAGTTCCAAAGCAGTCTCTCAGAGCCTGCTCTGCCTCAGGGGACCACTTCCTGAATGAACGTGTGGTTGTAGGTAGCGCCCTCACTCTTGGTTTGTATTGAGGCTGAAGCAGAACCAGGTTATGATCTGCTTTTGCGCTGTATGCATCTTTAACATATTTCCTCGGGTGTTACAATCCACTGGGAGAAGGCAGGTAATGTTTTGTCCAGCGTCACATGGTTAAAGTCTCCAGAGATTAGCACAAGTGCCTCAGGGTGCTGCGTTTTTAACTTAGCAACTGTGGAATGGATGATGTCACTCGCTATCTCCGCGTTCGCTAGAGGGGATGTAAACAATAACAACAATCACGTGTCCAAACTCTCTGGGCAAGTAATAGGGACGCAGACTTACGGCCAACAGTTCGATGTCCCTGCAGCAAGTGGAGATTTTAACGTTTACATGTCCTGAGTTGCACCATCTTGTATTGACATAGAGAGTGAGTCCTCCTCCTTTCTTCTTCCTGCAGGTACTTGCGTCTCTGTCCGCTCTAACTGTGCTAAACCCGGGTAGCTCCACGTTAGCATCTGGGATGGTAGTTGTTAGCCACGTTTCACTAAAACACAGCAAGCTGCATTCTCTGTAGGTTCTGACATTTTTCACCAGCACAGCCAGTTCGTCGATCTTATTTGGTAGTGAGTTCACATTTCCCAGGATCACAGAAGGCACCGACGGTTTATAACGCCATTTTCTCTCAAATTGCCTGGCTTTTATCTTTTTTGATAGATGTTCATGGTTTTCGTTCAATTGTTCATAGCTGGCATGAACCCATTTCTCCGATCTTCTGAGGGGTTGAGAGCAAGTGAGGACAACCCGGCAAGGCAGAGTGACCTAGACTGTAAATTAATGCCATGTGCCTATCCGTTTCAGGAAATCCAGACCTAGGATGCATTCATTGAGAAAAGCTACAACCCACATCTCTTGTAATACAGTCTGACCTGCCACTACAATCCTTACAGAACACCAGCCAATCATTGGAGCCTTCTCACCAGGTACAGTGCTCAGACATGCAGAGGCAGGTTCATAGATCACACCCTCCAGCAGAATATCTGGTCTCACAGTAGTTGCAGTTGAACCTTCATCTATAAGGGCTTGACAGACTCGTTCCTCTAAAGTCACTGCAACATGGCCCTGCCCGGTGCGACCCACCAGGACTACTGTCTCTTAGCTGCCAGCACACCAGTAATGATCTTTGCTAGCACTCTGATTGAAGCTGATCCCCCATGACCACCTTACTCTAGGCTGCCCCTTTCACAACTGGCTGTTGGTCTGCACCAAGTAAATAATGTCTGGGGTGCTGGATGACTGGGAAGCTCATGTTGCAGGCTGGTGTGTGGTGAAGTGAGCCACTCACTGTCCTCCAATAGTACCTGCTCTACCTCACATGCCTTGGCCAATGCTTGTTCTAAGGTGGTAGGGCTAGCAAGACAGACCTGATGACGTAAACTGACAGGCTGTAGTTCCCTGATAAAAGCTTCTGTACCCAAGTCTTCTTGCATCACGGAAGAATGGTAAGGATACCCACGTTGTGCTAAGGATTGTACCTCCACAGCAAATACTCCCTGGTTCTCCAGCCATCCAAAATGGTGTTCTAGTACTGTAGCAATAGCTCCATAATCATGCATCTCACCTTCTTTTAAATCCATTAAAGCCAGAGGGCATCACTCTCAAAAGCAGCAGCCAGCTGGACTGCTTTCTCCAAACAGCACCACCCACTGGCCATAGCATCTTAAGTCTAGCAAAATATGCCTCTGATGAAGAACTGTCATTATAACGTTCAGGTTTAAGCTTACTGCCACCTACCTGCAACTTTCGTTGTCCATACTGCAGTTTTGATTTTTGTTTAGTGGCGAGAATGACTGAGAAAAAATGTTTCAGTGTACAGATAGTTCTACAGCTGAACATTGTTGTGTACCTTCATGCTGAGCTTCCAGTAAGCACAACAAGGTACTTAGCTTTCATACATTTGCCTCTAACGCGGAAACCTGATCTAAATGGTTTGTCGCTGTCCGAAGGAAGAACTTTACAGTTAGTCCCTGTAACCGAGTTTGTATCCAGCATTGCAGTATTAAGCTTAAATACATTTTCACCTATCAATGAATACAATTTAATCATTAATTATTGAAATTGTTTTTTTTTAAAGAAGCCTAATGTAATTGCGTATTTGTCCCAAGGAAGTTTGTAATACATCTGTGTTTTACCTTTGTAATTGTGGATGTAGCTTGAAACACAGTTTAAAGCCCCTCTCCTTTTTAGCTCCTGACTTCTGAATAATACAACCTATGACATTTACCTAAGTCTGGCCACATCTTGAACCAATCGGGTGAAAAAATCAATAGCTAATCTGTTTTGATATCAGCACCAGAAGAACAACACCTTGCCTGACGCGAAACCTAGAAGAGAGTGTGCATATAGCCTATTTTCCTATAAACTCAGCGCCTCTCCCCAAAGGCTGTTCTTCTGATGCGGCTGTCAGTGTTTAAGTGCCCATCTCACCAGAAGGGGCAGCGGAGCTCTGCCCCTCAGTAGCTTCTGCATATTCAACCAAAGCTACATAACTGTGAAATCCTTTTTGTTGAGCCTCTCTACACATCACAATTGCAATTCCCTGCAGCTGCAAGATAAATTGTCGTACTGTTTTATCTGTTGTCCATATCTGTATTACTGCATCTCTCTTAAAACTTTGCCTGAATTCTGCCCAGTTGTACAGCCCATGGTAATAATGTGGCCCTTTAGTATTGGTGCTATCAATATATGCTGAGCTTCCACTAGTTTGTGGTTACTGGTCTGTTGTTAAAGAGCCGTGATCTTGCCTGCTACCATCAGCACTTCTATTTACCATTCTATGATGCAGTACTGTGTTTTCAGATATGTGCGTTTTGCTCATACCCAACACTTGCTTGGATTTCATCTGGGTTCTATCCATTTCTATGCCTGGCACTTCTCTGGTCACCATGTGGGCACCTGCCACCACTTCTGACACCAATGTAGCAACCCTTTGAAGGAATCTCACAGGACATCAAGTAACCTTTGTGGGTGCTGCAGCACTTTACTTTAATTATGCAATGCAGTCTCCATCACAGTTTTCCCCTCATCAGCCCCAAAGTTAAGATCTCGGGCATACCATCTAAACAAGAAAATTACTAGCGCCCATGGCCTCACTCACTGCTCCAGCTAGCACTGTTTTTTCACATATCTTTCCCTATTCTGTCTTCACTATCCTCCTGAATCACCTTCGCTTCTTTCAAGTTTCATGTCTAAAGACTGAATGGACTCCAGGAGTTACATTTAACTGATGACAGAACATTATAAAGAAATAAAGTTAGATATATAAAAAGCAATGAATAAGCATCTTTGTGCAGGATGCCATAATAAGCAAAGAATTAAATACCACCATAATGAAGACATTCAAACATTTTCTGTACTGGCGATACACAAAAATGAGCTCATCTGGGCAATTTTAATTCTGAGCTCATAACATCAAGCCTTTAAGCTATAGAAATAAAACAGATTCTGCTGCATGAAGCTTAATTACATTGCCAGTCATAAGAATGATGTTCATTAACTAGTGTTCATTGTACATAAGATAAATGATCAGCGTCCTCTGAAATGAAAATGACAATTCCAATGTGCAAATCGTACAACTCTCATGGAATGCTATGCACTTGTATTTAATATTCCAAAAGGGTGAAAATAAAAATGGATGGCTTATTGAAAAATATGTCACTGTGCAAAGAAGGGTGCTGAGCACCTTAACACTAACCTTTGCAATGAATGACAGCAGGTAGTGTTTGTTAGAAATATGATATCTTGCCGAGCACATTCACTTACAAAAACATAAAACAATACAGATGGCTTATACATTATAGAATAATGAACAATGAGAGTAAAACCAAAGAAAGACAATTATTTTAATGTTATAAATCAATAATACATATGAGCACAACTTTGTGCTACAAAAACTACTAATACATCTTCCAGTGTATGCCTTCAGGTTTCAGAATACAAACCAAAATAAATTAGCCAGACTTACGAGGTGTACAGGTCTGTCAGATATCAAGTTAACATCTTATTCCTGTGCTCTGAGTGCAAATGATGTGAAGTTTGTACATTTTCCAAGTGTCTGCGTGGTTTTACCTTATTGCTGAGGATTTTCC
Organism: Polypterus senegalus; assembly: GCF_016835505.1. Lineage (NCBI taxonomy): Eukaryota > Metazoa > Chordata > Cladistia > Polypteriformes > Polypteridae > Polypterus > Polypterus senegalus. The sequence goes on from NC_053167.1 coordinate 68,942,819, forward strand.
CACAGCCCAAAGATCTGTGCACTACATTGGAAGGGCACCTTGTCCAGAGCCGATTCCCATCTAGTACCCAGTAGGTACTGGGATACATGCTAGCTCTCCACAACCCTGAACTTGATAAACAGATTATAAAATAAATAAATATTTAAAATATAATTTATATATTATTGCAATCATGCTATATAATACTCATGTTGTACTGTTGCTTTTTGCTGAATGTTGTGAACGGAACCCGGGCACAGACAGGCAGACGTTGTTTTTCCACCACCACATGTTTATTTACAACTATTTACAAAGTCAAAAGTCCTGGCCACAAAATGCCTTATTCTCTTCAGGCCACCTCCTTGCATCCTCCAGCAAGCTCAGTCCTTCCTTCTCTCCGGACTCCAGCCTCAAATGAAGGGAGGTGGCCCCTTTAATTCACACCTGGATGTGCTCCAGGTGTTTCCCGGCAATCTCCCACCGACATGCCCCCTTGTGGCGGAAGTGCCGGCTGTACTCCCGGAAGCACTACGGATGTCCCTGCTTCTCTTCCCCCCAGCACTTCCTGGTGTGGCGGAAGTGCTGAGGTCCAGGGTTCCCAAGGCCTCGGGGCACCCCCTGGCAGTGACCACAACAACAACAACATTTATTTATATAGCACATTTTCATACAAAAATTAGCTCAAAGTGCTTTACGTAATGAAGAATAGAAAAATAAAAGACACAATAAGAAAAAAAATAAGTCAACATTAATTAACATAGAATAAGAGTAAGGTTCAATGGCCAGAGGGGACAGAAAAAAAAAAACTCCAGACGGCTGGAGAAAAAATAAAATCTGTAGGGATTCCAGACCATGAGACTGCCCAGGCCCCTCTGGGCATTCTACCTAACATAAATGAAACAGTCCTCTTTGGATTTAGAGTTCTTATGGAAAGGCTTGATGATCATGGTCACGTAGACTTCTGGCTTTTAATCCATCCCTCATTGTTGGAGCATCGTGATGCTTTGAGTAGGTGGTGGTGGCCGGAAAAAGAAACAGAAGAGAGAGTAGGGGTCAGTACGGATTTTAGAGCCACCATGAATAGTTATTATGATGAATTGAACATACAGAGTATCAGGATTAAGTTAAATTGAAGTTATAAAAAGGCCATGTTAAAGTAATGTGTTTTCAGCAGTGTTTTAAAGTGCTCTACTGTATCAGCCTGGCGAATTCCTATTGGCAGGCTATTCCAGATTTTAGGTGCATAACAGCAGAAGGTCGCCTCACCACTTCTTTTAAGTTTTGTTCTTGGAATTCTAAGGAGACACTCATTTGAGGATCTGAGGTTACGATTTGGAATATAAGGTGTCAGACATTCCGATATATAAGATGGGCGAGATTATTTAAGGCTTTATAAACCATAAGCAGAATTTTAAAGTCAATCCTGAATGACACAGGTAACCAGTGTAGTGACATCAAAACTGGAGAAATGTGTTGATTTTCTTTTCCTAGTTAGGATTCTAGCAGCTGCATTCTGCACTAGTTGCAAACGATTTATATCTTTTTGGGTAGTCCTGAGAGGAGTGCGTTACAGTAATCTAGTTGAACTAATTTCTCAGCATCTTTCAGTGATATAAGAGGTCTAACTTTACTTATGTTTCTTAAGTGAAAAATGCTGTCCTAGTGATCTGATTAATATGTGATTTAAAATTCAGATTACAGTCAACAATTACCCCTAAGCTTTTTACCTCCGTCTTGACTTTTAATCCTAATGTATCCAGTTTATTTCTAATAGCCTCATTGTATCCATTATTGCCAATCACTAAGATTTCAGTTTTCTCTTTATTTAACTTGAGAAAGTTACTATTCATCCATTCTGAGATACAAGTCAGACATTGTGTTAGTGAATCAATAGAATCGGGTCATCAGGTGCTATTGATAAGTACAGCTGTGTGTCATCAGCATAGCTGTGGTAGCTCACGTTGTGCCCTGAGATAATCTGACCTAACGGAAGCATGTAGATTGAGAATAACAGCGGACCCAGGATAGAGCCTTGTGGAACACCATATTGGATATCATGTGTCTTGAGTTGTAATTACCACAACTAACAAAAATTTTCTCCCTGTCAGGTAGGATTCAAACCAATTTAAGACACTGCCAGAGAGGCCCACCCATTGACTAAGGCGATTTCTAAGAATATTGTGATCAATGGTGTCAAATGCAGCACTCAGATCTAAGAGGATGAGAACAGATAAATGGCCTCTGTCTGCATTTACCCGCAAGTCATTTACTACTTTAACGAGTGCAGTTTCTGTGCTGTGATTTGTTCTAAAACCCGACTGAAATTTATCAAGAATAGCATGTTTATTTAGGTGGTCATTTAACTGCATAATGACTGCCTTCTCCAGAACTTTACTTAAGAAAGGCAGGTTAGAGATGGGTCTAAAATTTTCAAGAGCGAGGGTCAAGATTATGTTTCTTAAGTAGGGGTTTAACTACAGCAGTCTTAAGACAGTCTGGGAAGACCCCGTATCTAATGACGAATTTACTATGTCAAGAACATTATCAATTAGCACGCCTGATACTTCTTTGAAAAACCTTGTTGGTATTGGGTCAAGGACGCAGGTGGAGGTTTTAATTGAGATATTATTTTTGTAAATCAGGTAAATCTATCCTAGTGAAAGAGTTTAATTTGTTTATAACAGGATGCTGGGGTTTAGGAGGATCCTTAGTGTTGGGGAGATATACTATGTTATTTCTAATATCATTAATTTTTGATTGAAAAATACAGCGATAGCCTCACAGGTTTCACTGGAAGTACTTAGGAGGCATTCCTTTGAGTTACCTGGGTTTAGTAGACATCAATTGTAGAAAATAAGACTCTGGGATTACTAGCATTGTTATTTATAATCTTAGAGAAATAGCAGCGCTCTCAAGACGGACAGTGTTATTGTATTCTGTTATTTTGACTTTTAATATTTCATGGTGGATAGTAAGTTTAGTCTTCCTCCATTTACGCTCAGCTCTACGGCATGTTCTCTTTAAATCAGACACTCTTTGGGTCTTCCATGGTATAACAATGCTAGAAGATTTTTTCACTGTCTTTTCAGGTGCAACTATGTCAACAGCAGCTCTCACTTTAGTATTAAATCTTTCCACCTTACTATTTACATTATCCTCGCTATTATAGCTGGCACTATAAACGGACTGATTGCTTAGAATGTTTGTAAGTTTTAAAGCTGCTGCTGAGTCAAAGAAGCGTTTTTAACAATATGCTTCTCATGAGTGTTTTTATCATTATTTCTATATTAAAAGTAGAAGAAAATGGTCTGATAGACCAATATCAATGATCTGTTTTATATCAACTTTCAGTCCTTTAGTAATCACTAAGTCTAACGTATGACCTGCTTTATGTGTAGGCTGATTTATGAGTTGTCTCAAATCAAAAGAATCCAGGAGGTTCATAAATTCTTTTACTTTTAGATCACACTGATTATCTATATGAAAATTAAAGTCGCCAACTATTAGGAGTGTGTCATAGTTAGTAATTAAAATTGACATTAAGTCAGAGAATTCCTCAAAAAAAACGAGTTAATTTTGGAGGTCTATACACGGATAATACTAGAACTTGAGAATCTCCATGATAACAACGGCGAGATACTCAAAGGACTTGAACTTACCAAAACTGACATCTTTACATTTTAATCGCTCGAGTAAATGTTTGCCAATCCGCCCCTTTTCCCTGGCGCTGCACGAGTAAAACTGTAATCTGGAGGCACAGATTCGATTAAAACAGCCGCCGCGCTGTCTGAGTTAAGCCATGTTTCACTTAGTGCAATAAATCTATTTTTATCACTAATAAGATCGTTGATAAAAACGTTTTGTTAGTTAAAGCTCTAACATTTAATAGTGCCATATTTAATGTTTGGAGGTGCAGAGATGAATACTATGCGTTATTGATATTTGGAATAGGAACTAAATTATTTTATTAGCCGCTCTGTGTGTATTTTTGTTTAATCTGTGATCTGTTTTATAGTTTTAATACATTGTTCCTCTAAAATAGTAATTTTAATTAGATTATTGGAGTTTATGCCGTATTTCCTAGATTTTCTACGTGCATTGAGATTGCTTATTACAGTATTAATGTTGTGCACTTTAACGGAAGATTCTATTAAACACTTATCATGTCCTAGCACAACAGTATCATTTCGAAGGGGTTAAGAGCAGAGATAGATAGTCAAGAAAACGAATTACCTTGATATGTTTTCGGAGAGGACCCGGGCGAAACTGTTCGGATGCAGGCCATCACGCTTGAAGAGACGCGCCTTTCCAAAAGAGATTCCAATTGTTGATGAAACCGACATCCTTCTTCTTGCAGAAACCCTGTAGCCAGTTGTTCAATCCTAGCAGACGACTGTAGTACTCGTTGGATCGTCTGACGAGAGGTAGTGGACCCGAAATGAAGATCTTTGCCGATGGGGTCCTCTCCTTCGTGTCTTTAATCAAAGCTGTGAAGTCAGCCTTCAGGATTTCTGATTGTCGGTGCCTTATATGTTTATGCGGCATGCAAAACAATTGCTCCAACTGCCCTCTCCTTGTGTTTCAGACTGCTGGTGCACGCTCATTACATCTCGGACACGAGCACCGGAAAACAAGAAACAAACGATTTTCCATTAGGGCATGCAATATTAAGGTTTCTAACAATAGAATCACCTACCACTATTACATCACCAGGGGCTGAAGGTGAACTAAGGACGTGGAGAGGGTCGAACCGGTTCTGAGTTAGGACGCTCACCTGTGCCAATGGAGGTGCTCTGGCCTTGAACCCCTGCCTGCATAGCTGAAATCCATAGAGGTCATCAGCGGTGTCGCTCCTACGAGACTCGGGGGTGAGGTCGGCACAACGTGGGGTTGATGTTACGCCAATTACAGATGGCAAGGATGGTTTATCCAGTAGTCGGGCCTTCAGATCTCTAAGGTATCTCCGTCGGGACAGGAGTTTCTGAATCTGTTCGTCGAGTGCCTGCAGTTCTACTACGATTGCAACGCGATTTACTCCACTGTCGGCCATTGTCTGCTTCTGCTTCGTGCCCTAGGAGGAATGAGAGAGAGAGAGAGACCACGGGCCCCTACAGGGTTGAGCTTTCAAGCCCTCTACCCGTGGCCTCCAAAGTAACCAGGGTGGCGGCCCTCACGTGGTCCAAGGTGGGCGAACGCCCTCTTCCGGTCCTCCAAGGCTTCCCAGCCGGGTCGTCGCCCCTGGCATCCCTGACAATGTATTAATCTTTCGAAACCCACACTGTCTTCCACTGTTTCTGGAGTCTCTTGCTTTTTATTCATGGTCGCAGTGGTGCATTCATTTTTACCAAAATGTTAATTTCCTATAGCATCTATGTCAACACTGATTCAGTTTCAGACCTTGATTTCTCAGTTTTGAGGTTTTTAGTCTCTTATTCATATTACCAGTTATTTGGCTTTCCTAGTTTTCTTTGTATCTTTGCTTTTTTTCATTTAGAAAAGATTTTTTCTTTCTTTTACTTTTACTCTTTAGGACAACATTAATGTGATGAGCACGATATGCTCTGCTGCCAGACAGAGGCAGATCTCCAACAAGAGACATGCTTTTAATAATGCCACTATGAGATATATTAATGTCCAGGTATACGTATATGCAGGGCGGGCTCTACCATTTAGGTATACTAGTTAGTTGCCTGGGGTGGCAAAATGTGAATGGTGCAATTTTACAGACCATGACTTTCAAACACTTGAACTATAATTGTCTGACCCTATTATATTTTTTATATATTTTCACATACTATTGATGTTTGGTCCTACCGTCTGACGACCTACTCAAGCCCTTCATGGGTGGTCTTCCAAATCACAGGATGCGATACACTGCACTGTGAAACTTTCTTTACTTTCTTTAGGGTCAAATGTATGATTTTACTTTTGTTTTAATACCTTTCAGCAAGTTTGTTCTTTATCTTATTTTCTAGCAGTAATTTAGCATTGGATTGATGCAGATTTTGGATACATACTTATGATTTTCTTATCATTTCTTCCTTTATTTCACCAGCACAGTTCATTGCAATTATTAACAGCTTTAGAAGGATTGTTAATGTGTCTGTTATGAATCCTGACAATATCTGACTGCACCAGATGAGGAACAGCATACTCCAAGGCTGGCGTTCTGCATAATCGATGAACTATTCAGCATACACTTTACAACCTTGGCATTTCTTGAATTGCATATTTAATAATATGTATATTATGCTTATTTAATATTACTAAATTATTTTTCTATATTAGTAATAGTATAGTATATAGTATTTGTATAAATATTTTGTGAAATTAGTGAAAATTACAGAGAAACCTTATCATACAATGTAGTATTTATTTGTTGTATGACCTTATAATAAAAAAAAAATATATATTTTCAAAAATGCAAGATGTCAGCTGTGTTACCTAGAAGGACTAGGGGCAAATGGTGTCTTATCAATATTGTTATTGTTTGAGTAAATTCTCACTGATTTGGACATTACATTATTCTTATGTCTGCTAGATGCTAATATTGCTATGCTATTTCTTGTGGGAATTGCTTTCTGTTTGTGTATCCCAATTGTGCATTTCATGATACAATGTCTTTAAAAGTTGAAATATTTGTTAAAAGATGCGTCCCTAACCCTAACAAAATACTGCCAGGCAGGCGGATAGATTCAGACTGTTCATCAGAATCTTATCATGCATCAGAATATATTGATATATTTCTTAATCCTTTATCACAGAAACATAATAAGTTATGTGAAAGATAACATACCATTGTTTACAGATTATTAAAAGAAGAACGTTTCCTTGAATGTCTTTTCATTTTACTAAAAATTTGGAATTGTTGTGTACAAATATTGATATACAATTGGATTTACAGGCAGTGCAGAGTGTTTTTAATAGATTTCCTGATCCGGGTAAACCTAACCAGATTCTAATAGAGTTATTAGAGTTGAGTTTAATTCATAATGATTTTGAGTTTAATGGACAGATGTACTTACAGATTCATGGCACGGCCATGGGAAAAAAATTTGCACCGGCCTATGCTAATATTTATATGTCTGACTGGGAACAAACTGCTTTTCAAAAGTGTTCCCAATTACCTGTATTATAATCATACGTATATCTGGAGTCTGGAAGTACACAGAACAAGAATTTAACATCTTTCTCCAGACCTTAAACTCACATCATTTAGCCGTTAAGCTACAAGCTAAAACAAGCTTTAATTTAGTTTCCTACATGGATGCAGAGATCTTTTTTCCAGCTTCATAATTCATGACTTATAAGACACCCTGTTATAAGGTTTACTTCAAACCTAGAGATACACATGCCCTACTTCATACCTCTAGTTTTCATCCAAAACATACAGGTATTTTCAAGGGGATCATTAAATTGCAACTAATTAGGTTTTACAGAATAAATACTTACCTTTCAGAAAAGGAGCAGGCAGTTCATACTCTATTCCAGGCCTCAAATAAAAGAGGTTACTAAGAGATCAGATATGAGGTACAGTTGACTTACACTTTGTACTTAGGCCATATGTTACAAGGAATGAGAAAGTGGGAATATCACAACTACTTGAAAAACATTGTTATACTGTACAATGGATTTGGAGGATATTTCTTTTATCAGCTATTATGACTCTTCTATAGATTCTTCCATGTTTTATGACTTAGCGATTAATGGAATGGGGTATTTCCAGTCTTCTTTAGATGAGTTATAGTTACCTTTGGGTCTGCGTTTTTACTGGTTGAAGTCTTACTTGTATGTAAGGGGTTTGGAATCTTTGCTTACATCTCAATAGATTTTCAATGCAGGTTTGGTCTCTGATTTTTTCCTTTTTCTTGTGCCAGTTTGTAATGCAGGCTTGTTCTCACATTACAAGATGTTTAATAATTATTTGTATTTGTTGATTGGAGATCAACCTTACACAAAGGAATAAGAATTTAAGGTATATTTTAGTACATGCCTCTTATACAATTAAAAACATAAATAAATTTGCCTGGGTTATTCCATTTTTGGTATAGTATAATAGGTGTAAGATAGAGTAACCAATATTTCAAAGCTTTACATTACAATCAGTCAGTTGTATTTATGTTACTCAGTGTTCCAAATGTGTTATTTTATGTATTGGGGAAATAAAAACTCACTAAGGGCTTGCTTTATACAGCACCTCAGGTTAATGGAGACTCAAACTAAGCCAATACCAGCAGAATCATAAACCAGTTATGTTTGGATCAGCCAATGAAAAATATCAGAATAAAACATTACGTCCGAAAAAAAACGAAGGAATGGATAAAAGCTCTTAATTCATACCTCCCTAATGACTTAAATGACATGTAAATTAGGTTTTATGGTATTATCCAGAATGAGAGTATGAACTAGAATATATTTGTTTTTTAAATAAGGCCTTAGTGAACCAGTGCCTAGCCATAAGGCTCTCATCCCCTACCCTAATCCTAACCATAACCCACAGAATGATAATGTTGAGAACAGTTTAGGAATTTCTACCTTGGACCCAGTGCTTATGGGACATCACTGGCTTCCTGTGATGTTGAACTGAATAAATGGATGGAATAGTATCATTAGAACCAGTCATTAGGGTCGATACTCAAAACAGTACAGTTTGCTTGTGTTAATTAAACAAACACTATCTGTATAGAAACAGTTGATGTTCATGAAAAAATGCTTATTGGCCAACTCATATTACACAATGGCGGCTGTTTATAAACTGTGAAAATCTTCTGGTTCCTATAATCTTATTTTTTAACATTTGCTCGAGAATATTTTATCACTATCCCATAATGCCCACCCCACCCCCCAAAAAAGTCTGTCTTAATTCAGTAACAGAGTCGTGTTCAAACTAATATAAATTATTTTACTGCACTGTGTTACATTCCAGTTTTAACAATTGCCTATGTAAGAGAAGCAACATTTCTGTGGATTTATAAAAAAATATTAGAATACTTTCATGCAGTCATGCCTTTATTTCAACAAATTCTAAAAGAGACTGAAGGATGAGATCCAGAATCTGAAATATCATTCTGTCGATGTGAATTTGACTGACTCATCGACACAGACAAACAGTGACATTTGCCAGCTGCTATAGACTGACCTTGAACAAAACCTACAGAGAGCAAACTGTTTAACTATAGTAATTAGAATTTGCAGGACTAATATTTTATGTCACTGACTCATTCCAAAGAAGTGCAGTTTACACTCCAGGCATTAACCTGACAGCTGGATCTTGTAAGGTGGCAGCACAAATATGAATATTAGTAAATCAGTCTCCTCTTTTAAGGAAACCAGCTTCAGGATAAATTATAAAGAACAATGGCTCCAACATGCATTTTGAGGAATTGAGACTACAGTAGATGTACAAATTTTATGATTTTCCCATAGGAATGAAAAATGAAAAAAGAGATTACTTTAATATCTTTTTGGTTTCTCCCAGACAACAATCAGATCAGAAACAAATAAATCTTTTGTATTATGCTTCTCAGATTTTTCTCATGAGCAAAAATACCCCGGAGTTCATGCAAGGGTCTCTTCTTGAGTATCAGTGGAGACCTCAGCAAATTCACACAATGGCCTCAGATCTTCCAAGTAGTGTCTTGACATTTGTTTTTTTTTTTGTAGTTTTAAAGTGTTTGAATTGTGTGCTCAGTAATACATGGTGAATTGTGTGGATGGTAGTAATAAAACACTTTAGTATGATTACAAAGCTGTTGTCCTTGATTCTGAATAATACTGTTAGTTGCTCTAATTTATATTTCTGTGCTCCAGTTAAATCATACTCATTCAGCAGAAAATGCGGACAGTGTGGCATAGTGGTTAAGCCTTTTAATTTCAAATCCCGAGGTTGTGAGCTCAAATCCCACTTTTGACACCACTTGTGACCATGAGTAAGTTACTTCATCTGCCTGTGCTCCATTTGGAAAAACAAAAAAATGTAACCAGTCATATCTCAAATATTGTACAACACCTTGTAGAAAGGTTTCAGTCCAGTATTAAGTAAAAAAAAAGTCTTAAAAGAGATATCACAAAATACACCACACTTTTCCCAACCAAATTCTCAATTCTGACTCCTTTTACCTCAGTTGTCTTTCATGTCTGTTTTTTGTCTAAAGCTGTTTCTACTAAGGAATTTTAGGAGAAACATCTGAGACAAAGTTGATTCTTAGATAAAATATAAGTGAGAATCTCTGTGAATTCTCACGAGCCATCAAAGGTCAACCTTTGAGTAAAATTTTCCTATGGACTGTGCTAGAAAATATTTGTGATAGAGAGGACTGAGAAGAAAATTGATGACGCAAGATTAGATCAGGTGAAACAGATGACCTCTTGAATTTACTAACATCACTTGCATTATTCAAACTTGTACAGTGCATTATATCAACATGCAAGCATCGGGGGCCTTATGTATAAACAGTGCGCACACACAGAAATGTTGCGTAAGAACGTTTCCAAGTTCAAATTGCGATGTATAAAACCTACACTTGGCGTAAAGCCATGCACTTTTCCACGGTACCTCATACATTGTTGTATGCAAGTTCTCCGCTCGGTTTTGCAGACTGTTGGCACCCAGCGTCAAAGCAGCTGTTCCTATGTGGTTACTCTTTATTTTTTTAGATCCACATTCCTGCCGAGGCTTTATAAATACACTGAAACTAACCACATTTTGTTTATTAGTGTAATGCATCTGATTGTAATTAACTTGTAACAATATAATGGTCCAGGGAATAGATATATTATTCAAAATACCATAACTGCTTTAGCGTTGTTACTCTCACTGCATCTTTTATTTCTTCTTTCAGCTGCTACCTTTAAGGGTTGCCACAGCGGATCATCTTTTTCCATATTACTCTCACTGCACCGCTTGGAGTATTTATATCACTGTATCTGAATGGGGAATCACAGCAGCAGCTGATCGTAAAGAGAATTATCAGTATACAGCATCAACCACACGCTAGCCGTTCAGCCACGGCAAAACGTTACAAAGCCTTTCCTGTACGGACCTCGCGTTTCAGAAACAGTTTCATCCCAAGAACTATAAACACACTCAATCAATTGCTCCTTGTAAAACTGTTTGTACTTATAAGTACAATCACCTCACTGTAAACTTGCACTACAGTTATAATATTGCACAACCTGCGCCACTTTATAAAGCGCGTATTTACATATGATGACGATATTTTTAAGATGAAATGCAGCAAAATATGTTGATTATATTATATAGATAAAACTTTAACTTCATTTAACTAATCTGTATTGTTAATAATTAAACATGTGAGGACATGGTTCCGCAGCGCTAGCTAGTTCACGGATTGATCCTACCTTGTGCTGTATTCTTACTGGGGCTGACGCGACACTGGAAGGATAGATGGATAGAATAATTAAACATGTACTACAAAGATATTTCAATGTTCCTTAAAAGTTTGTAAGAATTGTTGTTGTAAGCTTACAGATGGCTTAACGTCTATTACAGAGCTGATTTTGTGGCGATTGGGTATTTGGAGAAAGAAAAGTAAGCACAGGAATTGGAGGTTAGTACGTTTGAAAGATACAGTACTGCTACAATAATTTCATCGAAGGTTGCGCACAATCACGCACCGTGTTCCCCTGTTTAATAACATGCTTTAACTCCTATCATCATGAAAAAGATATCATGAATACATCTCAGTATTTTAATTATTCAAAGAGCTGTAATATCACGAATATAATGGATTCTGTGTCCTGTCGGAGAAAGAGACAGCTGAAGCATGTTCACACACATAGAGCAAAAGATCAAATACAAAACAAAGCATTTAACGTGCTACTTTAATTACGATGTGATTTGAGAAACTGGTTAATTAAACGATTTTAAGATGAAGTTTATGATGTTCTACTTTAATGACAAAATAAACTACGTAATTAAAGGGGAAATTTCGAGACTGAAGTTGACATTTCGTGCTTTTTTCCTACTGTGTGCCTTTTTTTCTCTGTACCTTAATAAGCTTTCATATGACACTCAGATGGTGGGCTACAACTCACCTTTTCATGGCGACTTTGATATGTGACAACTTCTTTTTTATTTTGGGCACTGTACGACTTTGTGAACTTGAGCTTTCGAGTGTCTCCGACATGCTATGTCAGTCGATCAGCTTCCTTTTGTTGTTTATACCATGTTTAAATCAACAAATAGTATGTTTTTCTTTTCCTCCACTTGGTATTCGCTGAAATACTTATATTTTCCCCCGTGCTTTTCCTATTGTATTTTCACATAACGCTGAGCTTAAAGGCTATTTATATTGATTTGCATATTCAAAGAGGCGTAATTCTGGAAGAAATTGGGGCGGGACAGCAGGCGCGTGCGTTACTTTTCACGCTGACTGGGATTTATGGAGCGGAAGAACGTGGAAGTTGGAGTACGCACAGATTCCTGCATCTGGATTTTTCTGTGCGTAAGCACATTTAGGCTTTTGTGCTTACTTCATGTTATAGTGCGAATTCTACACACAGCGTTATGCATGAGGCCCCTTGTCATCAAGCAAACAAACTTAATATGCTAATTAACTTCATCAGAATAAAAGCACAGTGTGTCACATTGTCAAAGTATGATTTTCATTCAGTGGAAACTTTCTTTTGACATTCATCAACCTATTCATTTTCCGTACAATGTTCTGCTGCTTAGTGGCACATGAAGTGTGAGTGTATGCTGGAAGGCAGTAATTAACCCTGGATGGATGGGATGGATAGATAGACAGAATTAATTGTACTTGTCCCAAAGGGGCAAATTTAGCTTTTGCAGAAGATCAGCAAATAAATAATATAACAAATACACAACAACCCCACTCAACTACATACCTGAAACTGTTATAAAGAAATACCTGATTTGGCTATAGATAAAAAGTGCAGTCACACTGAGGTGCTGTATTGCTCTTGGTGTAAAGAAGCCCCAGTAACATTTCTTCACACAGTTCTGCTGAATAATTTGTTGGACAAAAGTCCTCAATGCTAGTGTGTCTGAGACAGGATGTGGAGCAATGTTCAGAATGGTCCCTAGTTTTGTTTTAATTTTCCACACTGCTTCTACCTCCAGCAGGTCACATAACTGACACTATTTTAAATAATTTGTTGCTTCAGTGGGCCTCTCTTGAAGTAATGTTACTGGCCCAGCACACCACAACATAGAAAATCACACTAAGTGAAGAAGCACAGTCTCCAAAGTAAAAAGAGTCTGTTCTGCCCTTTTTTATAAAAATCCTCTGTGTTATTATATAAATTGCTGTGTCCACAAATTTCCTCACAGATGGCAAGTTAGCCTATAGTAGCAACAAGTTTTGGATGTTAAAAGCAAAACTAAAGTCACTGCAGAAAAAGTAACCTCAACACCTAATCTTAGAATGCAGTAGCACTGCATAATATACCACTGTGAGACCTGTATTTTATATAGTAACTGATAATACCAAAAAATATGTTACACAAAATACTAACCATGTTCCTAGCACAGTTCATTTGGAATCTGGTAAAAATAAGTTGCATCTTTAAAAACTTGACTATATTCTGACTCTTATTATCAGAATTCTCTTCCATGTCTCATCATTAGAAAACAATTTGTCTTTTGCCTACAGCCACATTCCACCCACTTATGTGAAGTGTTATAGATCTGCATTGCTCATTATTTATTACAAAAGGTTTTATAGCATGGGGTGTAACACTGAAGAATCTCATAGAATCAAGGGGAAGATACTACTAGAATTGTAAATCCAAAGGTGTACTCCCTACAGGCTATACAATGGTCTAAATTAGCAAATATTTAAACAGCATTGTGAATGGTAATGAAACACCACTTTAATGTTTAATGAGTATTTAGTAAAGTATTCTGTGTGTTTAATGATCTATTACCTGGTATGATGGTAGCCTGACTACACAGTGGCTTTTAAGGGCACCTTTACAGTAATGGCTTTTAAATATCTCAAAGGAAAATATGTTATTCTTATTCTTGTGTACATTTTCATTATCAAAAAGATCACCAACATGTTCCTCTTTTGCTGTGTATGCCACTAAATTAATACGATGAACCAAAACACAGTGAAAACAAGTTATTAGCATAGGGCAACAGGCATATGTGATACTTGAGCAAAATGCATGTCGAACGTTGTCATTTTTTTCTAATCGTTTTGGTTTCTTCTTTCTTATTAGATTTATTATTTCCTAAACTCTGAAATTGTAGCAAGATTATAGAAGTGTAAAATGTATTTGCAAAAGTTTAAATAAGATTTAAAAAAATGTCATTATTCAGGTAGAGTATATGAAATGGTAGTGAAACTTGCAGGGCTTTGCCAGCAGCAAGAAAGACATTTACATAGGGACCAACTAAAGCAGGGAAAATCCACATACAGACAGAGAGGAGTTTTGAGGGCAGGTGTAAACAAAATGGAGAAACAAATAGTGCAAGAACATGTTATTATAACTGATACCTGGAAAATAAAATCCAAGGGGACCAGTCAGACAGTGCTGCCATAACAGATGGAACAGAGAAGTCCATGCTGCCTTATTAAGAGGACATGTATCACAACAACTGCCTCAGAGACATATCCTTAAAGACAGAGTCGCAACGCAGGCTATTGGATGAAGGTGTAGCCTGGTGTCTTTGAAGTTCGAGGGGAGGATAAAAGCCTGGAAAGGAGTTAAAAACTGTTGCATTCAATTGATATATTTTTAGCTTAAATCTTAGTGAGACAAAAAGAAGCTATGATGTCGAGAAAGAGATAAATAAAAGGAGAACAGGAAGGAGTCCTAGGTGAAATGTAAAGAGGTGGTAAAGGTATTAAGGTATCAAGAGCCAGGATCCATCTAAACTGACCACGTGAACCAACAGATTTTATTGTATTAAGTAATTTTTTGTTACTCTGGCATTGTAATTTCTCTTTTACAAATTTTAAATAGCCATGATGACTGAAATATTAGTAGGCCCTGTTTACGGCCAACAGTGCCTAGCCATGCTAGATGAGCAAAGGGCTCTATAAAGCCCTAAAAAGGAAACAGTACAGTAAACACAACAGCACATCCACTGAAGGGAGAATTATAGAACTGGGACATTAACTTGAGTGGGAAGCAAAGTCAGAAAACAGAATGATGTCGTTGATGGTGAACTGACGTTGTTGAGATGTTTCTGATTAAAATATTTTTGTTCTTTCTGGCATATTATTTTGTCCTTTTTTCACTTTACATAGGTTTTTGAATATGGAGTTTCACTATTTCTAAGTGCTATTATATTAAACAATTATTTAACAGTTATTTACTGCATTTTTTTATTGACACCATTTTGATTTCTGTGGGCAGTTCTGTTTGGTAGAGTGATTTTTACCACATTGCTGTGTAAAAGTTATGATTTTCCTGGTTAATGAACTTAGTGCTAAGTGTTTCTGCTTTCGTTGCATTTCTTGACAACAGTTTGAACTGATTTCTCAGCTTTGAATTGTGTTAGTCTTTTAGTTTATGTATCCTTTTTTGGTTGCTTATAAAGTGAATACTACCAGTTTCCTCCATTTGATAGCCTAAACACAACAACAACAACATTTATTTATATAGCACATTTTCATACAAACAGTAGTTCAAAGTGCTTTACATAATAAAGAATAGAAAAAAGACACAAAAAAAAACCAAAATAAATCAACATTAATTAACATCGAATAAGAGTAAGGTTCAATGGCCAGGGGACAGAAAAACAAAAAACTCCAGGCGGCTGGAGAAAAATAAAATCTGTAGGGATTCCAGACCATGAGACCGCCCAGTCCCCTCTGGGCATTCTACCTAACATAAATGAAACAGTCCTCTTTGGATTTAGGGTTCTCACGGAAGGGCTTGATGATGATGATGGTCACGTAGACTTCTGCCTTTAAATCCATCCATCGTTGTTGGAGCATCATGAAGCTTTGAGTAGGTGGAGGTGGCACAGGCCACCACCACAAAGAAACCGGAAAAAGAAACAGAAAGAGAGTAGGGGTCAGTACAGATTTTAGAGCCACCATGAATAGTTATTATATGAAATTGAACATACAGAGTATCAGGATTAAGTTAAATTAAATTAAATTGAAGTTATAAAAGGCCATGTTAAAGTAATGTGTTTTCAGCAGTGTTTTAAAGTGCTCTACTGTATCAGCCTGGCGAATTCCTATTGGCAGGCTATTCCAGATTTTAGGTGCATAGCAGCAGAAGGCCGCCTCACCACTTCTTTTAAGTTTTGTTCTTGGAATTCTAAGGAGACACTCATTTGAGGATCTGAGGTTACGATTTGGAATATAAGGTGTCAGACATTCCGATATATAAGATGGGGAGATTATTTAAGGCTTTATAAACCATAAGCAGAATTTTAAAGTCAATCCTGAATGACACAGGTAACCAGTGTAGTGACATCAAAACTGGAGTAATGTGTTCAGATTTTCTTTTCCTAGTTAGGATTCTAGCAGCTGCATTCTGCACTAGTTGCAAACGATTTATATCTTTTGGGTAGTCCTGAGAGGAGTGCGTTACAGTAATCTAGTCGACTGAAAACAAACGCGTGAACTAATTTCTCAGCATCTTTCAGTGATATAAGAGGTCTAACTTTACTTATGTTTCTTAAGTGAAAAAATGCTGTCCTAGTGATCTGATTAATATGATATAAAATTCAGATTACAGTCAACAATTACCCCTAAGCTTTTTACCTCCGTCTTGACTTTTAATCCTAATGTATCCAGTTTATTTCTAATAGCCTCATTGTATCCATTATTGCTAATCACTAAGATTTCAGTTTTCTCTTTATTTAACTTGAGAAAGTTACTATTCATCCATTCTGAGATACAAGTCAGACATTGTGTTAGTGAATCAATAGAATCGGGTCATCAGGTGCTATTGATAAGTACAGCTGTGTGTCATCAGCATAGCTGTGGTAGCTCACGTTGTGCCCTGAGATAATCTGACCTAACGGAAGCATGTAGATTGAGAATAACAGCGGACCCAGGATAGAGCCTTGTGGAACACCATATCGGATATCATGTGTCTTCGAGTTGTAATTACCACAACTAACAAAAATTTTCTCCCTGTCAGGTAGGATTCAAACCAATTTAAGACTGCCAGAGAGGCCCACCCATTGACTAAGGCGATTTCTAAGAATGTTGTGATCAATGGTGTCAAATGCAGCACTCAGATCTAAGAGGATGAGAACAGATAAATGGCCTCTGTCTGCATTTCACCGCAAATCATTTACTACTTTAACAAGTGCAGTTTCTGTGCTGTGATTTGTTCTAAAACCCGACTGAAATTTATCAAGAATAGCATGTTTATTGAGGTGGTCATTTAACTGCATAATGACTGCCTTCTCTAGAACTTTACTTAAGAAAGGCAGGTTAGAGATGGGTCTAAAATTTTCAAGAGCGAGGGTCAAGATTATGTTTCTTAAGAAGGGTTTAACTACAGCAGTCTTAAGACAGTCTGGGAAGACCCCAGTATCTAATGACAAATTTACTATGTCAAGAACATTATCAATTAGCATGCCCGATACTTCTTTGAAAAACATTGTTGGTATTGGGTCAAGGATGCAGGTGGAGGATTTTAATTGAGATATTATTTTTTGTAAATCAGGTAAATCTATCCTAGTGAAAGAGTTTAATTTGTTTATAACAGGATGCTGGGGTTTAGGAGGATCCTTAGTGTTGGAGGGATATACTATGTTATTTCTAATATCATTAATTTTTTGATTGAAAAATACAGCGATAGCCTCACAGGTTTTACTGGAAGTACTTAGGAGGCATTCCTTTGAGTTACCTGGGTTTAGTAGGTGATCAATTGTAGAAAATAAGACTCTGGGATTACTAGCATTGTTATTTATAATCTTGGAGAAATAGCAGCGTCTCTCAAGACGGACAGTGTTATTGTATTCTGTTATTTTGACTTTTAATATTTCATGGTGGATAGTAAGTTTAGTCTTCCTCCATTGACGCTCAGCTCTGCGGCATGTTCTCTTTAAATCAGACACTCTTTGGGTCTTCCATGGTATAACAATGCTAGAAGATTTTTTCACTGTCTTTTCAGGTGCAACTATGTCAACAGCAGCTCTCACTTTAGAATTAAATCTTTCCACCTTACTATTTACATTATCCTCACTATTGTAGTTGGCACTATAAATGGACTGATTGCTTAGAATGTTTGTTTGTTGCTTAGAAATATCACTTGCAATATGGCCAGGACCATGAAAATGCAAACAAAACAATGTTGCAGTAAAGTAAATTATGTTAATGATGTAATTATGATAATCTGAAAAAAAATTGAATATTAAACATTATGTAAAAAGTCCATGACAAATGGTACAGGCCTGTGGGCAACTCGTAAAAACAAGGAGTCCTCTTTTTTGTTAGATAGCAATATGGTGTCCCAACACAGTATGGTTGTGCTACTCCAGGACATATTGTCTGTGGCTAATCAAGGATTATGCAATAACCAGGAAGAACAGGGCTACCTGCGGCTACTGGGTGGAGCTTCTTATTGAAGTTTCCAGAGCTTTTATATTGTACTGAAAATCCAAGTGGTGTTTCCAGATTTACAATATTTGCAGACTTGGAACAAGAAATGAAAATTGGCAGGAATTCCTGAGGAAATCTAAATGTTTTAATTCCTTTAACTTTAATAACACTTTTAAAATGACATTTCTTGTTCATTCAAATAATACAATCAATTCTGTATCATTTTGCAGAGATAAGACTATATAATAGTAACAGATATATATTTTTTGATTTTATGGATTTTATTAAAATCAGATAAAATTTCATACAAATAAGTACCAGATATTTGGTTTCATTTTAGTTTAGACACTGCAAAAATGCATCTATGACACATTTTCTACTATGTAACAAGACTTTAACAAACACTTCTTAGGGCGTTCATAGCACTTACAAAGCAGCAAAGTGTTTATTCATCTTTACAATGTGACCTACAAACAAATCTTCACTTTGGAGTGGTCTGAAGTGGCTTAACTGAGACACATTTTTCTTGATATTTCATATTTAGTGTAAGACCTGTGAATCCTTCATATTAACGAGGGATTTACCATCATGTCAATATGCCACACTGTACAGAGATAAATAACCCATTTTCTAATGCTTTGTAAACGTTATGAAGACCAAAAGAAGCATTTGTTAAGATCTTGTTACATAAGAGTAAAGGAGTAATAGATGCTTTTTTGCAGTACATAATCTAAAGTTTTACAGAATATTAAAAAAAAAAATACAGAACAATTTGGTGAGTTTTCTGTATTAAGCAAACTCTTGACATCCATAATTATAAAAATTCAAAAACACTGACAGCAATATAAAATATTTCAAATAAAAAATAGAATATGAGGAAATAAAATGTGTTTAACTTGCACTATGTACAATTTTAATAAATAGCATATTTAAAAAGGAATTTCAAAAAACGCAATGCATTAATTCCCCTGTGTGAATTGTTTAAAAGTATATCCAGAAGCATCTTCAAGTTTGGTATTAGAGCATGTGTTACTTCATGCAAGGTTATTTCATTTTTTAACACTGAAAATTTTTTTACTACAGGTACTGGCTTTACTTTTGCCATTACATTCAATATTTCTCTGGCTAATTCAGATTTTAGATCTGGTTCCAATTTAATCTCAGTCTCAATGTTTTTTATAACTTTAATGTTTTGATTGTATTTCTTCTAAAGCATAATTTTGTTTTTAAAAAACCTTTCCATTGATGATATTGAATGATTTAATTCTTATTTGCCATGCCAAAAAAAAACTCTTGCTCTCATATAAACATCTACGGTTGTTAAATATTTAATAAGCAAGACTAACACTTTATTTCTATGTTTCAACAACTGCATTCCATTTTTATAAAAGCTTATAAAAGGAAATTGATGAAGTGACACTCAAAAGTTCAATTTCAGAAAGTTGCACAGTTGAAGTTCAGAACGTTGAGGTGAAAAGGTGAGTCATAGCCCACCGTCTGAGTGTCATATGGAAGCGAATTTGGGCACGGAGACAAGAAAAAAAATACAGACACAGTGAAGAAAAAAAGGTTGAAATTTCCATTTTTAATCTTGTAGTTTATTTTGTCATTAAAGTAGAATGTCATAAACATCATCTTAAAATTGATGTTAAATTTACTAGAGTTTCTCAAATCCCATCGTAACTAAAGTAGCACGTTAAATACTTCATGTTCTATGCGTGTGAATCACTACATGCTTCTTCACTGGGCATATACACTGTCTGCATAGCACTGCCAGATCCAAATACTAGCATGGCAAATTGCTTGTGTTCTAAAGTGACTATAGCTGCAGGTGCAAGTCACATTTTACTTATGGTGCCAAGCAGAGTTGTGTTGCAATGCAGAAGTCAATTAGTCAGCGAAAGCGCTGTGAAGAAGCTGTCTGTTGTTATGGTTCTGCCTTTGTCCAGAAATGACTTCATAAGCTTTATGCCCACAGACTCAGAAAGTCTTTGTCCTTGGATTGTAACTCAAAACACAGCTCTCAACAAAATGTTGCCAGATGACCGAAATCACAGCAAGCCTGTCGTTTTTCACACACGCTGCAAGGGTGTCTTTGTTGTCAAAGCCACATGCTGCATGACAATCTGATAGTGGTCATGGGACATTGTATCTTTGAAAAGAATGAACATAAACATCATCAACTCAGAGAGGGAAGTTTGTTGTTCCATGTGAACGTTACTGAAAGAATAAAACTGAATAATAAAAAAAAGCGCTAACTTTTACAACTAGCCAAAATTTACAGTGGGTGTTACAAACTCAAGTCAAACGTATGCTTTTTATTATATTATAGTAGTAAATAATAGCAGCTCACTACTCAAAACACAGAGCGCCCAGTCTCGAACCAAGAACCTTTTGGTTATAAGGCAGCAGTTCTTATCTCTGCACTATCCAAAAATACATATCAACTGTCTTTTTTCTATAAAATGCTAAAATAATAATAATACGATAAAAAACAATGAAAAATATACAGTTTGACATCATATGTACAATAAACATATACACATAGTACAGGTTGTGCAATGTTAAAGTTATAGTGCAAGTTTACAGTGAGGAAATTGTAATTATAAGTACAAGCAGTTCTACCAGGAGCACTTGATAGATTGATTAGTGTGTTTATAGCTATTGGGATATAACTGTTTTTGTGCTTCAAGGTCTGTGCAGGAAAGGCTCTGAAGCATTTGCCGGATGGGAGAAATTCAAATAGACTGTGGCTAGCTTAGTGGAATCCATGCAGATGCTGGTGGCTTTACGGAGGCAGCTTGTGGTATAAATTTTCTGCAGGGTGGAAGCTATATTCTGATAATCCCCTGCGCTCTTGACACAACTCATCGTGGAGCTTTCCGGTGAGTTGTTTTGAGCATACTATTGGATGACTGGACATGTGGATTATGTGACAGAAGTAACGTGAGATTTTTTCATGGACATTATTAGTACTGTCTGAAGTTGTCCTGAATTGACCCTCATAGACTCTTATTCTGTAATAATAACAATAATAATAATTCTTTATATTTATATAGCATTTTTCTCACTATGCAAATATTATCATCAACCATTCTCCACTAAAAGTTTAGAATAAAAAAAATCCTATCCATTACTGCAAACTACAGGGGATAAGTAATCTATAAAAAATATATTTTGTGGGTGGAGTATTCCTTTAAAGACAGCATTCAGAACCTTGCCACAGGATTGTTGTTGCTCAAAAAATACAGGAATGGTCACAACTTCACTGGAACAAAACTGAATAAAAATATTCAGGAATCATAAAAATATTAGCCTGAATAATAGAAATTAAAGAAAGACACCACACAGTATTGCCTAGGATGTTACCTCACTTAGCCTTTATGTTAATTTTGTGTGTCTGCTTAAAATGAACTAGCTCTTAAAAAGCAAACCAGAAAAGTACTCTAAAAAGTAAAAACAAAAAAAGACAAATAAAGTACAAGAGATGTGAGAATATGTCTTGAAAAATCAATTTATAAAATGTCAAAAACACAGAGCCTTGGGATGAAATTGCTGCCGTGATATCACACATATACCCATGTGTTGATGCATATCAGATGCACATTGCTGACTGGTTTTGATGTGACATTTTAAAGTTTTTATTTATTTGTGTGAACTCCCACCAAAGATGAAAGTTCTCCTGCCCTTCAGTCTCAGCACTGGAAGAATATAGGTATTCTAAACTTGATTTTTTTTTTATATTTGATATTATTTCAAACTATTACAGACAATCTGATTAATCTTTATAAATATAAATCTATCAACAGGGCATAAAATGAAAATAGCATAAAATATGGTTGTACAGACTCAATTAGGTTACCTTTATTTGAGAAGTTAATCAGAAAAGCATTCACTTCAAAATGATCTATCTTAGCAACTCAACTTGCAAGTATTACCTTGTAACACACATTTGCAGATAACAAAGTGTTTTGGGATTTTAAAATATGGCCTCAAGCCCAAGATCAGTCTCTTAGATATAACTTTGTACATTAGAAGACAAATCAGTCAAATTTCTGTATTCTTGTCTCTTTGTCTGTTCTGAACAGAACATAGCTAAACTTTCATCATTGTCATGAAATTACTATTGTGGTAAAAATCGTTAGCTTATTGTTGAAGGTGTAATATAAAAAAAAGATACAGGATTGGTATATGAGATCTGTTACAATTCTCATTATTTTGGTGTCATTACTATTATATTTTTCTTGTTTATTTTTATAATTATTCAGGTTATGCCATTTTGTTTCTTCACTGTTGCTGACATTTTTAAAATGATTTTGTACTACAGTGTCCATGTTATTTATGGTCGCCAATTCTGTTGCTGGTCACATGACTCAGGACAGTCATGGAACACTGACTATTAGTGATGGGAAGTTCGGATCATTTTACCGACTCGGACCTTTGAGTCTCGTTCAGCAAAATGAACAAATCTTTTTTCGAGTCATTTCATTCATTTTAGCAAAATATAATTAAAATGTTACCTGTTACCTCCCTAACACATCTACTGCTTGCACAAATGTTGATCACAATAATTAATCTATAATTTATTTGTAACAGGATTATTTATTTATAAAATAACACACCACAGATCCTTAAGAAACAGTAACAAAATCATAGTGACAGAAATTGACGGACCTTTTTTTATCAATAAGAAAATGCGTTTTAGATATTTTTGATACGTTTATGATAATTTCTAAATATGATCCAACAAATGGAATTTTACATTTTTATTTGACTGAGGTGCTGAGCCTGTAAGTGGTCACGTGACAAAAGAACGAACGACTCGAAAGACTCGAGGAATGAACTAATCAATTCACTTTCCGGCTCAGACTGCATAGGTTAAGCTTATGGGGCTGTCATGTGATGAACGAACGACTCAAACCCGAAGACTCAAGAGATGAACTAATAAATTCTGTTTCTGGCTCAGGCTGAGTTGGTTAAGCTTATTCCAATACAGAATCTATAGGAAGTTGAGTAGATGCGCATGCGCGACTGAACGAATCACTCCCACGAGACGACTCGTTCTTCCCGAGTCACAATAAAGATTCGTTCAAAATGAACGAATCGTTCAAGAACGACCCATCACTACTGACTATTATTTTATTACCTATATAAGATGGCACAACACAGGCACGGCTATTAATTGACTAACTGAAAAAAAAAACAACAACAAACACTAACATTTTTTGTTGTTTTTCTTTTGCATGTGCCTTGTGTTTGTTCCCTGAGTCTCCTGTTCCTTGCTCATCACAAAGTCAGTCATAAATCTTTGTGGGTAAGCAATCAGTTCTCCTATGTGAACAGAAGGAAAAAAGTGACCCAAAGCCTGTAAAAACAACTGTGTTAACCAAGATGAAATAGTAATTTACTTATATTGAAAAGAAAAGATTTCCTTTTAATTTTGTATTATTTAAACAGTAAATTAAAAGTTGTATGTAAATGCAAATTTTAATGCAAAGAATTAACTATGAAATTCAACTTCATGGAAATACATTTTAGCTGTCATCAAATAAAACAAAATATGCATAGAAAGCAGTATCAAAGACTGACTCCTTTTGAATACTTAATGACAAATACTCCTGCCTACACTAGCTTTTACAATGTTTTCAGTAATTTAAGTGCACTATATAGCACTTTGCAATCCCACACTGCAAGAAACTGCCATTTCGTTTTATTTATTTAACATTTATTTAACCACAAGACTCTTTTTAGAGGAAAGCATTTAAAAAAAAAAGACAAGGTCATGAGTACAGTCAACTTTAATAAGATCAAGAAAAACATTATCAAAGATAGGAATTAATGTTCTTGATACTTTTATTGGCTAAACTTATTGGTATAGGAGCATTTTAAAAGCTATGGAAGGTTTTTTTCATTAGGATAAAAAGATATGATGACAATGCAAGAAAGTATGCAGCCTTGAAACACGTTTCTCAATGATACAGTAAATGTGTCTTATTCTGATAAACAAAATAGATAACATGTAGCACTCTGTGAAAATGTCTTTAACTGCTATCTCAGTTTAATACTCATGGCAACAGATGTAACTGTACTTCACTGATTTTACTATTCAAGAACATACAAGTAGCCATTTTTAAAGGTTATTCTTTATATAAAGTTATCCTTTATATAAAGTCTTGGACCATAAGAAGCAGATGCTTAAATTATTAGTTATATTGATAAA
Source organism: Polypterus senegalus (assembly GCF_016835505.1). NCBI lineage: Eukaryota > Metazoa > Chordata > Cladistia > Polypteriformes > Polypteridae > Polypterus > Polypterus senegalus. The sequence goes on from NC_053167.1 coordinate 68,967,527, forward strand.
AAAATAGATTCATTGGTAAACATGTGGAATGTAAACTAAGAGAGGTGGGCTCAAATCAGAAGGAGCCTCACCTGATTTAATATTAAATGATCCTATAGAGTTTACTAAAGTTAGATTTTTGTACGCAGTCCTTTACTTAAAAGCCCTAGTGTCTTCATCCTTTTATTGGCTCAGAGAAATGAAGCATTGCCATGCAAAGGCCCATAGTTTATATAAAAAGTCTTAAATGAATACATGCAATACCATTTGTAACACTGTGTGTAATTCTGGTCACCATGATGTATAAGATACAAAGCACATATTATTATTAATTATAACTGCTGTCAATGGAAAATTTAACTATCTGAAGAAACCTACACAATGAGAAGGGTAGAATTGAAATTTCACATGGATGGTATCTGAGCTGTTGGGAAATAGATATTGTGTGGACATAACCACAGCCATTCCATCATGATATGGACATACAGTAATTAAATAACATTAAGTGCAAGAGTCTGTAGGGCAGGACATAACCCTTATAAAATTTGCTGATAAGTTCAATGAGGCTTTACAAGTTCATATTTTATATTGCAAAAGTACCCCTTCTTTAAAAAAATTGTGATTGCCTATCATCGACTGAATTTAATAACAAACAAATGATTTTTTTTCTTGTGTAAATAAGAAAGGTATAAAATGCACCGGATACTTTGGAAAATAATTTTTATATGAAAAGTTACAAGGTGTATATATTTACAAATAAATACAAAGGAAAGTATTAGAAATAATGTATCCTGTAAAATGATAATTAATGGTGGCTTTATATTGGCCCAAATTAAAATGTGCCAAATAATCAATTTATAATTATTTTTACAATTTCTATTGTTTAATGCAATATGTTACTGTTACTTGTAGTTTTTTGTATTTAAAAAGTGTAACATTAGAAAAACATGTATATTCCAGAGTTTATCTGTGAATTTCATTTCTGTGAATTAGACTATTAATAAAGTGTTAAGGGTGGATACAATTGTCTAAATATCACTTAGAAATAAGAAAATGTGTATCAGTTTAAAAAAAGGAGAGGAGTTTTTAAATAGATGGTTATTGTGTTAAGAATGGAGTGTGTGTTGAATTTCATGTCTGGCAGCTGTCTTGTTTCCGTGGCCATTGTCATACAGACTGGCAGCCTTGAGCTCTCCATGGAAACATTGACGTTGCTGCCTAATGATTGCCTAGTCCTTAAGAGCTGGCTCATTTAATTTTTGTCTGGTTCCTCACTTGGTGAAGGAACATCCATCTTGGGTTTTTGTTTGTGCAGGTACTGGCTGCCAGGTTTATGTTTTGTCTTTACAACTGCCAAACACATGGCACTAGCTTCTACATCACATTCGTCAACTCAGTTTACCGGTTTCTCTTAGTCTTTGTACTGTTACATGCAGACTCTGGGTCTTTGTGCAGCTGACAAATTTCAATTAAACATCCAAAGCCTTTATGTCTTATCAGTTTGCCTGCAAATCATTTTTGAGTAAACTGCCACCTAGTAAAGCAGCCTGCTGATTTTTTTTTGAGTTCCTCTGTCTAACCCTAGCCCATGATTTGAATCAGAGAATGGTGTCCCACCTGTCTAGACTCCTTGATACTGTATGCATTGTTGGCTTGATCCATTTTTTCCTGTGACTCTAAATTCTTGCCCTGCATTGTATATATAAATAGCTTTGGGTAAAAGATTACCTGGAAATAAACCCTGCTTTGTTGTTGCTCTTGTTTCTGTATAGTGTCTAGATGCCTGACCTTGGCCACCTGCACAGATTATCATTAGCAAGCCATTTGTGAATTTTAAGAAAAATGTGTAATTTAAATTTAATGTATATATGCTTGACAAAATGTAAAGACCCCTTTTGAGAAAAGCGGGTCTAACCACTAATCTAATGAAAGGCAAGCCAGAGATATACTATTTAAAACCCATCATCTGGGGTTATTCCATTGGGAAATGCTTGATAAAGCAGCTGCTCCACAAAATGAAAATGTTTGTGTTTTCCTGATCCATATCACTTAGACTGGTGTGGATTTTTCTTAATACGGAAGTTATTATTTTCCTAATGTGCATTTCTACACTCAAACTCTCAGATTTGGGGCCTAATTAGTATTTTTTTCTTGTGTGGTAGGTTTTCAATTTCACATTGTATAGATAAGGACAAAGTTAGGAAACCTTTTTATAACAAGGGTATCAAAATCAAGAGAGAACCAGAAGTCAGGAACAGGTAAGCAAACATCAGAAACACACTATATTTTTCTTCTTAGTTTCTGCCACACTAAATCTGTTATGAATATGTTTTTCACAGAATTTTCTTTTTGACTTTTTATTCAAAGTTTACTTCAGATGGACAGAATCTTCCCTTGTAGTCTTATCTTCTAAGTAATGTGGTGATATCAGCAGTGCACAATAGTGTAAGTATAAGAAATTCAAGAATAGATGAAAGATAAACAATGTTGACAGGTTCTGTTACAGGCCTTACAAGGGAAAAGAAATACTAAATGTTAGAATGGACATATTTAAAAAAAAACATTGCAAGATGTGTCAGGCCCCCATCCTTAATAACCCAGCTTTTACAAAAATTATTGCCCAGATTTTTGCCTTATAGAATTAATTGGAGTTGCTTTCTTATTGGTGTTTGATGGATAGAAACATTCAAATTCAATAATGTTTCCCTAGAGAAAAAAAATACTATAACACAAAATAAAAAAAGGAGTCTACCAATTCAATTCACTGTAGTATTAATCTTATTAGTTTTTTTTGCCAGGGACGATGCCCTTTCTGCAGTGATTCACCTGATATAAAACTACAAATCCAAGTTAGAAAAGGTGGTTCCTGTCTCTTCAGATGTGTGGCTTCTAAGTGAAATACTATATTTTGAGAAGAAGATGAAAGTGCTCATGATTTGTCTTACCACATTCTATACACACTCTAAGGGAAAGGGATTCACTAGATTTGCTTACCTGAATATAAAAGCCAGGACTGTTCCAGACACAGATAACACACTCTGTTACACGAACCTTTACTGACAAGCACATTCAGGACCAGCAATTCTCATATACAGTATGTAGAAAGAGAAGAAATAACTCCCAGGCTTGGTTTCTTCAAGCACCATACAGTAAATACAACGGAGTAATACCAGGGTTTATTTGATTTTTCTTTATCAGCTACCGATTAATATTTTCTCTATCAACATCAACAACACTTCTGAAAATCTTGCAGTAAACTCTCTTAAACCCTGGAGAATGGCAATAAAAACACAATCACATTAGAAATGAGTGATTTATAGTGCAGGATCCTGTGAAGAAATACCTATTTAGTGTCTCTTTTTTTAATGTGAAGTTTGCTAAGTGCTTTCTGAAGTCCTCTTTATTTAAGGAATGCAATGCTGAAAGTAGAAGAAGAAGAAGAAGATTCTCTCAGGTTCATCTAAACTTTCCTCTACCTTTATGGGCATTTTCTTCAAGTGTAACTTTTTTGAAGATCTGTCATGTAAAAAAAAAATTGCAGTTTTCACTGGTCCAGAAGATATTAAACTACCATTAACTTGAAAGGGCAAGTGTTGGAATATTGCTTCATTTAATTCCCATTCTGATATTGAAGTTTAAAAAGGTTGCCTTGACTACAAGTTGTGTTTTAAATCAAATCAGCCATATCTTCTGCTGAGGAAAGACTGATTCTAATCGACCATAGAGGAGTGATGAAAAATGGAAAATTTATAAAGTAGTAAAGGAAAAGACAAGAATGCAAAACTTTAAGTCCCACTAGACTCCCCTAATACAAGTTAAACACTGGCTGATGGACTTGGTGCTTCCATTAATAAAGGGTTTCCTTTTCTTTTATATATGTACTGTACTTCTGTCTCTCGATTCTGTAGTGACAGTCACTTGTTAGTAATTACTGGATTAAGCTTAACCTCTGCAGCTCAGCACTGATTCCTAGGTGATCTAGAATGTCCTAACACAGTGGTTCCTAAGTTTCGTTCTGTGGACCCCTGCAGGTTTTTGTTCAAACGAGCTTCAAAATCAGCGGCACACTTTCCCTCAACTTGATTTGATTGTTCTGTTAGCTGCTCTTTTTTTCTCTCCCTTTTATTCAGCATTTAAAAAAGCAGATGTAGGGTGAGATTTATATTTAGAGATACTTGTATTTTTTTCTATAGCTTAACTCTCTTTTGTCATGTTATTGTTAATACGCCTTTTTTGTTTTCTTAGTTGTAGCCTAAAAATGATCGATATAGACAAGAGAAATGGACATTGGGCAAATAACTCTGAAAGACTTGTATCTACCTATGTTTGACCATTAATGTGCTCATTAATAAACAATGGCTTAAATAACCAGGACTCTTGGAAAAGTGGAATGATGCTTATCATGATGCTAATGAAAATCTGAAAAATGAAAATAAAAATATAATAAATTATATCTGTGTAACATTATAGAAATACTTCCTATATTCCAAGCAAAATATAGAAAACATAGATTTGTACCTTCTGTATTTATACTGGCAGTAGGGTAGCGCTGCTGCCTCGCAGTTAGGAGACCTGGGTTTGCTTCCCGGGTCCTCCCTGCGTGGAGTTTGCATGTTCTCTCCGTGTCTGCGAGGGTTTTCTCCGGGTGCTCTGGTTTCCTCCCACGGTCCAAAGACATGCAGGTTAGGTGCATTGGAAGTGTGTGCTTGGTGTGCGTGTTAGCGCCCTGCCTGGGGTTTGTTTCCTGCCTTGCGCCCTGTGTTGGCTGGGATTGGCTCCAGCAGACCCCCGTGACCCTGTAGTTAGGATATTGTGAGTTGGATAATGGATGGATGGATGTATTTATGTATTTATACCAAAACACCGGAGCTGGGGAACACCAGCACAGGGGCTCCCCATTACTGACCCTGAGAACTGCTGTCCTTTGAAAAGATAGCTAGATTTTGCTCCCTAGTGGCTACTACAGAAACTGCACCTTGAGCTTCATAGTACTGAATGCCTGATTCTGAGGTGCCGCATTCAGCTTAATTTAAAGGGGGTTTTTCTGTTCTCCTAGTGGGTGCCCCTGTTTCTGGATTATTCTTTTAGATTTCATCCTCTTTTGCTACAACTGTTTTTTTATCCCTTTTACAATTGACTGATTTCTGGTGTTTCTAGCTTTCAACACTGGTATGCAGAAGTAATCTCTATTTACCAGGTTCCTCTTCTGTCTCTTCATCTTTGTTGGGCTTTCCTTTGCTTTCATTTATTAAAACATCTATCACATTAGCAATAAAAATACAAATTTAAAAATAGCCTTTTGTGTTGTCTGCAGCTATGAGAGCTCATTTGTCTCCTCAGCTTAAAAGATAGTTTAGTGGTAACTGCTAACACATCTTCACCAGTTCCTTATGATGAATGTTTATTATTTTTTTAGGTCTGGTCACCTGTAATGATTTAATTTTTCACCAACTAAACATTATTTTGAAAGACTAATAATTTACTGTTGGAATGGTAATCTATCTTTATGTTTGGTGTTTTTCCTAATGGCAGGTAATAGCCATTCATATTCATGATTCTATGCTTGAGTAATAATACGTGTACTCTGTACATCTGCATTCAGGAAAATGAGAATTTCGTTCTGTCTATGACAAATTTCACTTGAAGCTTTAATTGTGACTAACAGATTATAAAGATCTTTAGGAACATATTTATTCAAACATACTTTTAGCACCTTTAACAAGGCCCAGAAGGTATTTTAACAATTTCCTTGGCCTAAATGTGCTTTCATTTATTGCTTCCACTTTTTCACTCAGCTGAGACTGCATAGAGTTATTTGTCTTGATTTCCTCTTAATTTATACCATTGTCGACAGTCTCAAATCTAACAAGAAACTCATCTTTAAGAATGCCATTTTAGCATTGTCTAGGATACTGCTACGTACTATGCAGACTGTATCATGTCATTGAATGACACACATGACAAGATACAGAAGCTTATAGCTTGTAACTAGGTGCTATTACAATAACATTCATTTATTTTTGACTTTTAGTTTGATGATCCAGATCCATTTAAGTATCATATATAACATACAAAATGCTATAACATATGGATTTTATTTGAAAAATATTAAATGGCCTTGAAAGACATTGCAGACACCTCTGTAGTCTTTGCTCTTGGATTAGGTGGTCATCCATTCATGTGTCTTATTGCTAAATGCTGACTGTGAGATATCTATTGAGTAATCTTCTATATTACCACAGTCTTCTCTTCTTACTTGCACTTTATTGTATAATTCTTTTGTATAGTATAATTAGTTTGGCAGATGTAGGTGCAGTCTTTGATGGTAATTCACACCTTCTGGCAAATGAACTAAAATATATATTAAGAAAGAGAAACTGCTGGATATTTTTCATTGTAACTTTGCTTTTAAATTTGTAGGAAAAATATTTACTGTAATTATTTGTAATTTTCTTAAGCACTCTAAAACAATTACTTTTTTGTTTCTTCATATAAAAATAATGACCATATAATCCTATAAGTATAGTAAGGATAATGTATGCTTCTCCATTCCCATCATCAGCACTATTTTTGGCAATGTCATGGGCAATTTTGAAATGTAAAGGGACTTGTCCTTAAGCTATTATCTTAAGGTGATACAGTGCTATATCGCTTATCTTCATAACAGAAATAAGATGGATGTGTAGACAGAATGGTAAAATCTTGTTTGAGGGCATTGCATTTTTGGTTTATTTAATACAAGCTGATACAGTATTTGCTCATATTGGTTTTTTCATTCTGACACTACTTGTTTCTTGAATCTATCTACTGCACTCTAGTTTTTTATTTAAAGATTATAATGTTCTTTGGCAAGCTATTATTGGAAAAGACGTTTGGTTCTCAGTGTATCTGTATAAATGTACAAAGTATGAGTAAGTTCTCTTAAAAAATTGAGGTATGTTCTGACTTGTACTTTCACTACTATGTTGGGTTTGAAACTTACAGTAATACAATGTGTAATTAATATGAAATATAGCTGGTATACCATTATATGTAGAACATATACAAACCAATGACTTCCAACCATAGCAGCACCAACAATAGCCAGTTTTAGGACTTATTGGTTACGTCTTATATACTGCTCAAAAGAATTAAAGGAACAATTTTTAATCAGAGTATAGCATAAAGTCAATGAAACTTATGGGATATTAATCTGGTCAGTTAAGTAGCAGAGGGGGTTGTTAATCAGTTTCAGCTGCTGTGGTGTTAATGAAATTAACAACAGATGCACTAGAGGGGCAACATTGAGATGACCTCCAAAACAGGAATGGTTTAACAGGTGGAGGCCACTGACATTTTTCCCTCATCATCTTTTCTGACTGTTTCTTCACTAGTTTTGCATTTGGCTACAGTCAGTGTCACTACTGGTAGCATGAGGCGATACCTGGACCCTACAGAGGTTGCACAGGTAGTCCAACTTCTCCAGGATGGCACATCAATACGTGTCATTGCCAGAAGGTTTGCTGTGTCTCCCTGCACAGTCTCAAGGGCATGGAGGAGATTCTAGGAGACAAGCAGTTACTCTAGGAGAGCTGGAGAGGGCCATAGAAGGTCCATAACCCATCAGCAGGACCAGTATCTGCTCCTTTGGGCAAGGAGGAACAGGATGAGCACTGCCAGAGCCCTACAAAATGACCTTCAGCAGGCCACTGGTGTGAATGTCTCTGACCAAACAACCAGAAAGACTTCATGAGGGTGACCCAAGGGCCCCATGTCCTCTAATGGGCCCTGAGCTCACTGCCCAGCAGCATGCAGCTCGATTGGCATTCGCCATAGAATACCAGAATTGGCAGATGCACCACTGGTGCCCTGTGCTTTTTACAGATGAGAGCAGGTTCACTGTGAGCATGTGACAGAAGTGAAAGGGTCTGGAGAAGCCATGGAGAACATTATGCTGCCTGTAACATCATTCAGCATGAGCAGTTTGGTGGTGGGTTAATGATTGTCTGGGGAGGCATATCCATGGAGGGTCACACAGACCGCTACAGGCTTGACAAAGGCACCTTGGCTGCCATTAGGTATCAGGATGAAATCCTTGGACCCATTGTCAGACCCTATGCTGGTACAGTGGCTCCTGGTGCACGACAGTTCCTGGCCTCATGTGGTGAGAGTATGCAGGCAGTTCCTGGAGGATGAAGGAATTGATACCATTGACTGGCCACCACACTTTCCTGACCTAAATCCAATAGAACACCTCTGGGACATTATGTTTTGGTCCATCCAATGCCACCAGGTTGCACCTCAGACTGTCCAGGAGCTAAGTGATGCCCTGGTCCAGATCTGGGAGGAGATCCCCCACAACACCATCTGTCATCTCATTAGAAGCATACACTGATGTTGTCAGGCATGTATACAAGAACACAGGGGCCATACAAAGTGCTGCGTACAATTTTGAGTGGCTGCAATAAAATTTTGGTAAAATGGACTAGCCTGCCACATAATTTTTTCACTCTGATTTTTGGGTCGTCTTTGAATTCAGGGCTCTGTAGGTTGATCATTTTCATTTCCATCAAACGATGTGGCATCCTTTCGTTCCTAACACATTACCCAGTCTATATCAGTATAGATATCCAGGAGGATTTCTTTTTCCCATTGAGATCTGATGTGTTTTCAAAGTGTTCCTTTAATTTTTTTGAGCAGTTTATATATACTGTAATAATCAGAAAATGTTCTTTAATGGCCTGCAGATGTTCTGCTCTTTGATGAAAGGTGGGGAGAGACAATGGGAGCAACATGAACTGAGGCCATTGAACATCTAGCAGTATAATCTATGGTCACTAAAAGTCTTATTAACACTAGAATCCCTGAAGCCTTTTAAAAAACTTTTAATTCTGGTCCACCTTAAATCCCTTTGCAACTTTCCTTCAGCATCTTTTGTTTTGTAAATGTGTCAGTCAGCACTAGAGAATCCATTCCCGGGAATTCGGGAATCCCACATGTTATTCCCGGGTATCCCAGGCTTCCTGGGATGACACAGTGCACGGGCATCTTACATGTGAACGGTTTTAGAACGACCAACACTTATTTTTAATAAAACTATGGCAGTATGTTGACACCAATAAAAGACTAACCTTATCTACAAGTAGTTCATGCTGTTATATAAGTACATGTATCTAGTTCAGGGGTGACCAATGCGTCGATCGCAATCGACCGGTAGATCGCAAAGGTAGTGCAGGTAGATCGCGTTGCATTTAAAAACTTTTTTTTAGTCTATCATATATCCTCCCTATGACATTTGCCACTTGATTGACATACAGGCCAGTCTGAGATTGCCTTTTTTTTAAGACACTGGTCATCGATGAAACGCATGAGCTACTGCAAATTTCGGCTGTGATCTAGTTAGCCTTCCAATTTATATTGACTAAAGAAGGGATTTAAAAAAAATTTTTGGGAAGGGTATGGGTTTCATGTGTAATTAGAAGAGGATTTTTTTCTCTCACAATGTCACAATCGAAGTGCGTTTGTCTGATCTGTCAATCTATCATTGCTATTCCAAAGAAGGAAAATGTGGAAAGGCACTTTCGAACTGTTCATAAAAACTACAAAACTGACTTCCTTCCGAAAAGCGATCTGAGATAGAGAAAAGAGAGGGAACTAAAATTGCAGTTAATTGGACAGCCGTCATTTTTCACTCAGCTGAATTCAAAAGCTCCTTGACTGCATTATTCGGCTCTACTTATTTATGCGAGTCAGCCTTTTCCCACATGAAGATTATTAAATCCAAATACTGTAGTGAGTTGGTCTCGTCCGATGCGAGAGATGGACGTCTAAAGTGGAGCTCCGCTAGCAGCGGTGTTATTTTTCATATTATTTGCTGATTATCCTGAGATATCCTGCATTTATTCAACACAAGGAGACTGCTACAGTATATATGTAAGCATATATAAACATGGCCAGCAAGAAAGGGGGTCCAAAAGAAAACTAAAGCTGCACCCAAGCCAAGATCAGCAAGCCCTAGCTCAAGATACGGCCTTTCAGAGAGAGACCTGGAACAGCTGGGCGAAAGTACAGACTCTTCGGGACCAAGGTCCACTACATCGTCGCCGGCTGAGAGTGAAAAGGGGAGCGAATGTACGATCGGGAGTGCAGATCTCGATAGCTCGCTGATCGGAGAACACCTGAAACTGGAAAGGGCCTTACAGTCCGCAATCTCAATTACTCCACGCGAGCCGGAAATAGCGGGGGCACCAGCTACAGTAGAGCCTGATGCTTCACCTACGGTACAAGAAAGCACAATTAAAATGTCTAAACTGGAGGTGATGCTCGCTGAGATCATACAAGATATAAAGAAAACCAAGAAGGCAAATGAGAAAGCAAGGGCAAAGGCAATGAGACGCTGAAACAAGAGTTGCTGGAATTGAAACAGGAATGGCAGCAAGCAAACAAAACGCAACGGCTGATGCTGCAACAGTCAAATGAAAGGCTGCGACAAGAAATGCAAGTGGAAATGCGACAGGTGCTGGGTAAAACTGAAACGCTTATCAATTGGAGGATCTCAAGGAGACATTCACGACTAGTATTGAATTAGCCGAAAATTTAGCTACCAGTGCTGAAGAAAAAGCAGAAAATGTCAGCTCCGAATGCAAAAAACTCGGGAGACAGACTGGCTGCTTTGGAAGATGGAAGTAGAAGGTATAACGTCAGAACTGAAGGTCTACCTGAGAATCGAGAAAGTTCAAACCGGGTGAAATTCGCTGCTGAACTTTTTTCTAAAATAATCGGCGACGACTTTAAAGCAGAATCTGAGATAGCAACAGCTTACCGCGTACGCGGATCAAACACCGTTAGACCCAGACCAAGGTCTTTTATAGTTCGTTTTGAACGATTATCATTTAAGGTAGAGGTGATGGCACTCCTCAGAAACAAGGAAGATATTACATTTGAAAATAACCACATTCGTATTTTTCCTGACTTCTCTCCAGCAACAGCTACTAAACGCGCAGCCTTCTACAACATCAAACAGCAGTTACGGCAAGCCAGCGTCAAATACAGCCTCTTGTATCCGGCAAAACTTAAAGTGGAATGGCAAGGTCATTTCTATGTCTTCGCTAGCAAGGAAGAAGCAGAAAAGGAACTACGAAAGCTGATCCCGGGACTATTCTGTTACATAATAGTGAGTCATGGCGGTAAATGATAAAGCTAGGATTAATAATCTACTGTCTGATCTATTCGTTTTAAAATACGAGTTTTTTATCAGCATATATTCTCATATATTCTCATATATTCCTAATATTACTTAGTATTACTAGGGCGCTATCTGTTTATGTTTTATTGTGCTTAATTACTTTTTCTTTCCTTTTTTTTTTTTTCTTCTAATTACTTCATCTCTTCCCTAAACGAGACTGTTCAATATCATACCCTTGGTTTATTGTTATTGCTATTACTGCATTAAGACTTGTTATGCTTATTTTGGACACATCTTTAACACCATCACCCGGGTTTATTATCTGGGTGTATCATCTTAATGCACTAAAATTGCTGAAGACTATATATATTTTAAGTGCAAAATTCTTTTTTTTTCTTTTTTTTTTCTTTTTTAAAGACTATCTCTATCTTTTAACCCTAAAGCGCCACTGCATGAGGGCTTGTTGTGCTTTGGACGTGCTCTGTCTCTGGGTATGTCAGAGGACTGGGACTGCGTGAAGTGGGTTTTAGCCTCACTTGGGGAGGCAAAAAGGGAGGGTGGGGGGTTAAGGGGAGGAGAGAAAGAGAGCAGGCTTGATGTATACCTAATCTATCCTCTCAATCTTGATCTTGATAATTATAACTATCAACATAATAATAAGCTGCATGGCAACAACTCTTGGGGAAATAGGAAATTAAGACCTAAACTATCTCACTTCCAGTTAAGACTATAAAATGACATCAAAAACTCAGAATCAGTGTCTCCATGATGGGACAGTTAACTTTGTAAGCTGGAATGTTAAAGGCCTGAATCACGAATTAAAGAGAAAGAAAGTACTTTCTCACCTAACAGGTCTAAATGCTAAAATAGTATTTTTACAGGAAACCCACTTACTAAGCAAGGATCAGTTCCGGCTGCAAAAAGACTGGACTGGTCAAATGTTCCATTCTAGTTTTACGAAGAAAACTAGAGGTGTGGGAATTCTCATACATAGAACAGTACCATTTGTAGCATCAAATGTAGTATTGGATCCTGAAGGGAGATATGTAATGGTCATGGGAGACTTATCTAACTGTAAAATGATTATGATAAATGTTTATGCACCTAATGTTGATGATAAGGAATTTATACAAAATTTATTTGCATCCATTCCCAATCTGAACACTCATTAAGTTATAATGGCTGGGGACTTTAATTGTGTTTTAAATCCACTTTTAGATAGGACTTCCTCCACTTCCTTAAGAGGACAGATTATCTCATATCTTTCCCAAAGAAATAAATCCGAAGCGAAGAAAGTAGCAGAGATAAAAAGCGAAATTACTAAAATAGATGAAGAACATGCCAGACTACCAAGCGAGACTCTACATAGGAGGAGGCAGGCTCTACATTCAGAATTAAACCTCTTGACAACTAAGAAACTGAACAACTAATTTACAAATCCAGACATCATTACTATGAACATGGAGAGAAAGCTAATAAGCTTTTAGCTCAACAAATTCACAAGCAAGAAGTGCGCAACGTAATCTCGGTAATCACTAACATGAACGGAGATAAAATCATCGAACACAAAAATATAATGCACACTTTGAGAGACTACTATAAATCCCTATATACTACTGAGTTTAAAGAAGACAATATACAATCTAATGCATTTCTGGATACATTACAGATACCACAAATAGATGCTTTTAGTGTGGAGGAACTTGATAAACCTCTGGCATTATCAGAATTACTAGATGCTATAAAGTCACTCCAAGGTGGAAAAACAGCAGGCCCTGATGGCTACCCTGCAGAGTTTTACAAGAAATTCTCCGCTCAGCTAGCTCCCCTCCAATTAGCAACATTTACAGAAGCCAGAGATAACCAATTTCTTCCACAAACCTTTCTCAAGCACTAATCACTGTCTTTCCAAAACAAAATAAGGACTTATTACAATGTGCATCATACAGACCAATTTCACTTCTGAATAACGACGTTAAAATACTCTCTAAAATCATAGCTAGAAGGATGGAGAAAGTGCTCCCCTCGGTAATATCACAAGACCAAACTGGATTTATTAGGGGCTGACACTTATCTTCAAATCTTCAACGCCTGTTTAATGTAATATACTCACCAACTAAATCAAACACCCCAGAAATATTATTATCATTGGATGCAGAAAAAGCATTCAACATGATTGAATGGAAATACCTTTTTACTACATTGGAGAAGTTTGGGTTTGGCCCGAACATTTGTGCATGGATTAAATTACTGTATACTAACCCAGAAGCTTCAGTTTGCATCAATAACATTTGCTCAGACTACTTTAAACTAGAACGTGGCACTAGACAAGGATGCCCCTTGTCACAGCTGCTGTTTGCGATTGCCATTGAACCACTGGCAATACATTGTCAAAATACTGATCAGATAAAGGGGATTAGCAGAGAAGGACTGGAACAGAAAATCTCATTATATGCAGATGATATGGTACTGTATATTTCGAACCCAGAAAATTCTGTGCCTGCAGTCTTAGCAGCACTCACAGAATTTCAAAAGATCTCTGGTCTCAGAATTAATCTGAATAAAAGTGTACTCTTTCCAGTGAATTCTCAAGCATATAATATTAGATTAGATACCCTACCTTTTATCATTGCAGAACAGTTTAAATACCTAAGGGTAAACATCACAAGTAAACATAAAGCTCTTTATCAACAAAATTTGCCGTCTGCATGGAAAAAATTAAACAAGACTTGCATAGATGGTCAACCCTTCATCTCACACTAGCTGGAAGAATTAACACTGTTAAGATGAATATTCTTCCTAAGCTCCTTTTTTTATTTCAAAACATCCCAATATACATTAATAAATCATTCTTTAAGCAATTAGATTCAACAATAACCTCATTTATTTGGAATTCTAAACATCCACGCATCAAAAGAGCGATTCTACAAAGACAAAAGGCAGAAGGCGGCATGGCTCTATCTAACTTCCAGTTTTATTACTGGGCAGCAAATATACAGGCGATAAGAACCTGGACACAAATAGAAGAACATACACAGGCTTGGACCGCAATAGAAGTAAAATCTTGCAGTACTTCTTTGTATTCCTTGCTCTGTGCTCCAATAAACACACGCTATCGGCAATACACTAATAACCCAATTGTGCTCCACTCACTTAGAATCTGGAACCAATGTAGAAAGCATTTTAAGATGGAGAAGCTTCTATCTGTGGCACCCCTGCAAGAGAACCACCTCTTTCAACCTTCACAAAAACATATGCAGTTTTTAATATCTGGAAAAAATTTGGAATTAACTTGCTTAGAGATCTTTATATAGACAACGTCTTTGCATCCTATGAACAATTACATTCCAAATTTAACATTCCAGCCACACATTTCTTTCACTATCTTCAAATCAGGAACTTTGTTAAACAGAACCTTCCAGATTTTCCTCATCTTGCACCCTCATCCATGCTGGAAAAATATTGCTCAATCTCAAGGAATTAGACTCCATCTCTACAATATACAGTATAAAATCATTTTACAATCCCTTCCTTTCAAAGATCCAAGAGGACACTGGGAAAAAGATATCTCAATTAATATATCAGAAAAGCGGCCTGCACCAAATTAACATTATTCTGGACAAAAATTTTTAATTACCTTTCAGACAGCCTTGGACTCACAATCCCTCCTAACCCATTAACAGCTGTGTTTGGGGTTCTTCCAAATGGGCTTAAAGTGGAGAAAGACAAACAAATTGTGATTGCATTCACTACACTCTTGGCACGCAGACTCATTCTGATAAACTGGAAGAACCCAAACTCTCCTCTTTTAAGTCAGTGGGAAACCGATGTGTAATATTATTTGAAATTGGAAAAAATCAAATACTCAGAGGATCCGTACAGACTTTTTTCAAAACATGGCAGGATCTAATCAGTAATATTTTAAAATAAGTTCATAAAGCACAGAGAATTTATTAATTTAGGTATGTTTACAAGCCTTAAATTTTACGCCGTTTGGCTTGCTCTCTCTCAGGGGTGGGGATCGATCTGTTCTTAACTCAATTTTTCTTTTTTCAAAGACTTGATTGCTTTTTATGGATTGTAATAAAATTAATAAAAAAAAAAAAAACATACTGTAGTGACCATAAATGTATTGAATTGTTATTGTGCCATAAAGGTTATTCAGTTATGCAAGGTACAACAACATATATTTTATGTATAAAGTATGCTCAGTGTGTGTATATATATATATATTGTAATAAGAAGAGACTTGAGGCATGGCAAGGTTTGGGGCAGCCACCCGTTAATCCGGTTTCCTGGCTGCAAAAGCAATTGATTCATCAGAGTCAAGTTTACACAACAGAGTCCAAAACAGAACTGCCTCCCAAAGCAAAGGCAGGAGGCTTTATAGGACAGAGGGCGGAAGTGATGTCGTCCTCTGTGCCGGAACCGGAAGTGATGTCGTCGCCGGAGCCGGAAGTGATGTGTCCCGCTTCGAGGTGGCGGCTCCTGGTGGGATTTCCCGGGAAAGACCTGTAGAGAACTCAGAAAGAGCGTTAGCGTACCCTGCCCCCCCGGGCAGATGTATAATCAGTCCTCTTTAAGCCCTTCAGCTGCCTCCCATGCACACGTGTGTAACATATATATATATATATATATATATATATATATATATATATATATATATATATATATATATATATATATATATATATGGTTGAAATAGTTTTACTGTCAAATAATGCAAAGAGTACGCGACACGTGTTTCGCCCTAATTCTGGGCTCATCAGGCGTACACACTCACTGCAACCCCTTTCGGGAATTGAACCTCGGACGTCAGCGCTAGAGGCTAATATATATCATTTTTAATGTAGGTGGATCATTTTGACCTGGTTATTTTAAAAGTAGCTCAGAAGCCAAAAAACTGTGGGCACCCCTGATCTAGTTAGTTGCGGTAATAAGAGCGTAGAAAGCATAACTTGTCCAGCGTGCGGTCGTCCAGGTGAGAGAATACTTTGTGCAGAGTATGCCAGCTGCTGAGAAAGCACGCTTTGCCACCACTGAAGAAGGCAGCACAGTCATCAGATACAGATACACTTGTTCTAAACAATATACATATAATAATGAAGAGAAAAGAATTGCTGCATTATAACCCAAAGGTCCCGGGTTTGAGACCAGGCGCTCCGTGTTTTCAATAGTGAGCTGCTATTATTATTACTACAATATAATAAAAACATACAATTGATTTGAATCTGTTACACCCAGTATAAAGTTTCACTACTTGTAAAAGTTAGCGCTTGTTTTTTTATTATTCAGTTTTATTCTCTCAGTGACATTCACATGGTACAATGAACTTTCCTCTCCCTCTCTGACTTAATGGCATTTATGTCCATTCTTTTCACAACAGTAGCGATGACTATAGTGGATGCTGTGGCTGATACCTGCTCAGAACTATTTGTTGTACCAGCAATCAAAGATACAATGTCCCATGACCACTATCAGACTGGACAAAGGCAGGACCTTAACAACAGACAGCTTCTTCACAGAAGCTTTGAGCTTGGGTTTTTAACTCATTGCCAGCAACATGTACATCGAATGCTTTTTTTTTTCTTTGGTTATATTCTTGAATAAAAGCGCACATGTTTATTTGACATTTGGACTAAAGTTTTCACACATTATACACTTTATGTCATTATTAGTATAACATGGAAAAAGTTTCTGCTTTAGGTATGTGTTCAGCATTCCTTGCCTCTTATTTCCTTTTATCCTATACTTACCCAGATCTTTGTAGACATGGAACACACATAAAATGCATACATTCTAAATAAATATATACTGTATTATTTACCCTGTACAACTCCAGGTACCTCACGCAGATAAGGAGCCTTGGCTCGGGCTGGGAGAACTTTTTGCCCGATTTGAGGTTCATTAAGGTGGGGGAGGGGAGTGGGAGGAGGGGTTGGATGGGATACCAGGCTGCTTTCTGCTTGTGCTGATCGACACAATTACAAAACAAAAGATGCTGATGGAGAGGTACGAAGGGATTTAAGGTGGGCCAGGATAACAAGTTTTTTCATAGGCTTCAGTATTCTAGTGTTAGTGAGATGTGCAGTAAAACCCATTCAACTCACTAAGGAATAATAGGTCAGAGAGGATGTTATGTGATTGTTTGAAAACTGCTCATCGGGTTTATTCCTGCATTGTGTTTTTGCAAACCTGTTATCTTATTTATATTAACTTTTAGTCGACCAAATGTTTCTAGTTGGAGAGAGGACATTCTTCAGATGTGTAAGGTTAAAATCTCCCATAATAATCATTAGAGAACTGGAACACTTATTCGCTAGTTCTGTAACTTGGTCATCTAAAACCTATATCAAATTGCGTGACTTTTTGTTGTGGACTATGTCAGATTTCCTGCAGCCGGTGCACCATGTCAAATTATATGACTATGGTGCATTCAGTCTCGTCATTGCTACATTCTATGCATTGTACTGCTAGATGAATTTTCATTGGTTCTCAGCTTTTGCACTCAATAAGACTGCCCCAGTGATGAAAAATAACATCTATCCAGTCACAGACAAGTTAGTCTCAGTCATTGGTGGTATGTTGATTGGCTTCTCAGGAACGTGTCACTTACTTGCTAAGATTATGTAAATAAAGACCAAGACTGAAAATCACTGGAAAAGTGGTCAAATGTGACATAGTCTTAAGATTTCCAGTGCTGAGTGGGAGTATAAACTCCATCTAGAATGATGGGCATTAATAGAATTGAATTTACAGTTGGCAAACTTCGGTTTTACCTTTAGAAAAACACTAATTTCATAGATAAATCACAGAACTACAGTTACAAAGATAGAATGTAAAAATAATTTGCTTAATTGCTGCATTTGCAAACATTCTTTGTTGTTACTACTATCTAGGAAATCTGCATAAAAAGTAAGAATGCTTTTATTTATTCAAATTAGTTGTTAAATGCAAGCTATAAATTAATGCTTTTTGAGTTTGATAGATTTTACTATAATTTTTAGATATCTAAGGGAAAAGACTACAGTCAATTATGTTAATAAAATATTGCAGTCATTACTCTAAGAAATAAATGTAATACCATATGGAAATCATTTGTAATACTCATGTACAATGTTAACATATTGTAAAAGAAGTAGGTTATAGTAACAGGCGCTGTTCACTTATAAGATAATATGAGAACAGGTACAGTTTTAAAAATTGCTGGCACAAAAAGCAATTTGTCAAGCACCTGGGCATGATAATTAACAAATAAAATCCCATTGGGACCATGGAAAAATTTAATTCAGTGGAAGTCAAGAGGAAATAAATCATTAATATGCTAATATGGTTGTAGCTCGTCTGACTTTTATGGCTATCATTGTGCAACTGTGACAGAATACAAAAAGAAATGCAGCATTTCAGATATTTATCGTAATCTCCTATGTCAGTTTAAACTCTTTAAGTTCTTGATGGATGATATTTGCATCCTGTAATCTATTCATTTTTTAACATAATATAATAATTTGGTCTGTGGGGTTGCCAAAGTCTATTGTGGAGGCTGGAAGGGTGATACTTTCTGCCAGCTTGTCAGAGCTAAAAGAAAAAAGCAAATGCATGAAACAAAGGAAAAACTTTTTTTAGAACTCAAAAGATTTTGCTAGACCACTGCAAGTCATGGACAGGAATATGGCAAGCAACTTTCACTGGAATCATGTAATTTGATGAATCATGGAAAGACATGCATGCATATACTTACAAAAAAAGAAACAATGTATGATAACATTAAAGTAGCACACTTTCTTTAAAAACTAACTATAAAAAAATGTACATTTCCGTACAACAAAGAAATGAGAAGCATATTTGTGCACCACAAGAAATATTTCATGTCCAAAACCAACATTTTACTGAAGAATTTATTCCATAGCATATATAAACATTTTTGACTCGCTAGTTACCTTTTGGACTGGCACAGTAATTAACTGCATCCCGATTCCAGAATTGTGTCGGCACTGCTTGTTGATGTATCTGTGTCGGTTTCTTTCCAGTTATTCTGATTTGTACCCACATTGTTAAATTAATTTGTGACTTAAAATTGGCCAAGTGTAAATTTGTGACCCCTTGGAGTGGCCCATTTTTGTGTCCTACAGTATG
Organism: Polypterus senegalus; assembly: GCF_016835505.1. NCBI lineage: Eukaryota > Metazoa > Chordata > Cladistia > Polypteriformes > Polypteridae > Polypterus > Polypterus senegalus. The sequence continues at coordinate 68,986,806 of NC_053167.1, forward strand.
TGGGTGACATAGACACTTACTCAGCTCAGCAAAACCAAGATATGGACAAGGAGCTTAGAAAATGAATTGATGAACAATGAGTTTGTTTTATTTTTAAGCTTCTTTGACTTTTGGTAAATTGAATCATGATGACTTTCTACAGCAGTTTATCACTTACTATATAAAATGGTAAATGGTAAATGGCCTGTATTTGATATAGCGCCTAACTAGAGTTCAAGAACCCCCCTAGGCGCTTTACAGCACAACAGTCATTCATATATAAAAGTGTCAGTGATTACATGTAGCTTCTGAAAAAAGCAGTAAACTAATTGAAATTATTTTTAAACGTTTGCTTCAGAAATGTACAGTGTATAAAGAAGCTGATAAGTATTTCTGTTTTTAAATAAGTTTTTTGACAAAGCATATGTATTAATGAATATATGAGAAATGTTTGTAAGACAATTTATTTACTCTTCCATAAATATTGCAGTGAAAGCAGTCAGGTTCGTAGAAGAATCTCAATATACCCTGGCATGGACTTAATTTCTTTAAGTGTTTTGTATTGAAGCTTTGAAGTTTCAGGAACAACCAATAGATTGTACATTTTCATTCTGTAAGAACCAGACTTTTTAGTGTATTTGATCTTACTTTACCATTACAAAAAAGAAGGTTATATTAGAATTTTAATGTAATAATAGTAAACTGGCAATGTGCTTTACAGTAAGCTAAGCCGTTATTCAACAAGAGGTTTATTTTTTATATTTCAGTCCAACTTTAATTCCAGCAAAGTTCTGCCTAGTCCATAATAGTCAAAGTAGTCCAATAAAATAAATAAATAAAATACATGGTTTATGCCTTCAACATAGAGTACCATGTATGATTAGTCTTGATGGTGAAAAGCTTTTTCAGGTTAAATTATGTTGCAGTATTTTTGCGGGAGGAAACCCACGCAGACATGGGGAGAACATGCAAACTCCACGCAGGGAGGACCCGGGAAGCAAACCCGGGTCTCCTAACTGCGAGGCAGCAGCGCTACCACTGCACCACTGCGCCACCATGCTGCCTACATAAAACATAAAGTTAATAAAAATTGCTCCAGTAGGTCTACAATGGATTCCACCACTTTCCTACTTCATACAGTACTGGTCCAACTGGACAACAAGAAAGGGAATTATGTGTGAATGCTAAGTATAGACTATAGCTCTGCATTTAACACAATAACCAACTCTAAGTTCATCAAAAAACTCAGGGATATCTGTCTGAGTACTTTATTATGTAGCTGGATCTTTACTTCCATACCTGCAGACCCCAAGTGGTTTGAGTGTATAGCCACCCCTCATCATCCCTCACTCTCAAAACAGGCGTTCGAAAAGCCTGCTGGACTCCCTGTGCACATTCAGAATGGCTGCACAGCTGCACAATACTCCATCTAACATTGTCAAGTTTGCTGATGATACAAATGTAGTAGAGCTGATATCTAAGAACAACGAGCAGGAAGACATGGATGAAGTGGAGAGTCTTTCACACTGGTGTCATGGCAGTAGTCTACTCCTGAATGTCAACAAGACAAAGGAGCTGATTGTGGACTTTGGAAGAAAACAGTGGAGGCATTACCACCCCTTCAGCTTTAACAGCACTAAGGTCAAGAGGCTGGGCAGTTTCAGATACCTCACTGTCCACATGACAGAATATCTAACCTGGTCCAAACACATGGCAACCTTGAGAAAGAAGGCATCACACCTCAAGGATTTCAGGCTGCCCTTCTAGATACTAAAGAACTTCTACACATCCAGTATTGAAGGCATTCTATCATGAAGTATTACTGTATTACTTGTATTATTGGCCGGTCTGGGAACAGCACACACTAGGACCGCATGGTTCTGCAGTGACTGGCGTGGTCAGCTGGGTGTGCATTCCCTAACTTCAAGTGCATCTACACCAAACAATGTCAGACTAAGGCTAAGAAAATTATCAATGATGCCAGCCATCCCAACAACAGAATCTCTTCTCTACTGTGGTCAGATAAATACTACTTCGTCCTAAAGTCCACTTCAGAGATACTGAGGAGAAGCTTTTGTCCATAGTCTAAAAGGAAAGTGTCTAAAAGTACATGATGCCCTGTAAATTCTCTAACATTAAACTATTTATTACATTATTATTCATTATTGGTCACATATTTAAAATTCTGTTAGTGGTTTTTGATATTTTTTAAAGTAATGTATTACTTTTATTGTTTTTTTATATTCTGCTTAAAGATACAGTAATTGGAGTTGAGCAAATAAGCATTTCACTATATATGATACTGTATGTATAATTTATATGTGACAAATAAAATTTTGATTTGATTTTGATATAATTTGATTTGATTTTGATTTGAACAAACAACTTCCAAAAACTCATTTTGGTAAAAGAAAAAAATTATTTTCACATAGAAAAGTTATATTATTTGACTCTTAATATAAATTCTGCTTTTTGTGTGTGTGTGCGTTTATTGTATTATTGTCACTGTTCAGAGGAAACATCCACTTAAGAATTTCATGTGACAATAAACTTAAGTTTCAACTTAACTTGAAGTTAAATATACATTGGAGCAACTAATAAGTATTTATTCTGTTTTACTTCTAAATTAAATGGAATTGCTAACATGTTTGCATATTTTCTGAAAAACAAAAAGACTGAACTCCCAAAAATAACTGATGTGTGTAATGACCTAAGTACATTTGTAGTTATGAAAATATTAAAATGAAACTTTTATTTTGTCATTGTCTATGACTTGGATGTAGCAAATGAAGAAATAAACTGTATTTTCTGCTTTTGTGAGATTTCAATTTTTGATTTTTAATAAAACTCTGAGTTTGTGGAATCCCCTCCACTTCTCTTTTCCCCCATATTCCTTGCACTTGTTTTAGTCATCACTCTCTCCTAAGTCCAAACATGTGTCTGATTTATACTTCCTCCTCTGCAAAGCTTCCCTTACACCCTTTTGTATTATATCTAATATGATGATGGACTTTCCCTAGTCCCTATGCAGTTCTGGCATACCCATTTTCATTAAAAAGAACTCACGGTTTTAAATTTGTCTATAGATTATATCTTATAAACCTCCACTGGAGAGACCGACTAGTGTGTTTAGAACTAGAGCTTTTCTCAGGGATCTTCCACCATATGTTCTGGGAATGTCTTCCAGCTGCTGCCTTTATGCACTATGTGGCCAAATATCTCTTCATTATTCTTTCCTCCACTTTTCCCTTGAACTCTTGAGCTCTCCTTGTCCTGAACTTTTTTTTCTCTTACCTTGCATTCCTTCTGTCTTTGTCTCTCTCAGCAGAGACTTCTAAAAACTTCTACCATCACTGTTAAGTTGTTATTAGCTTCTTTATGGAAATCCCCTGGTAATGCCATTCCTGCTGTCTGGAAGTCTTCTTTCTATAATCATATCCTTTTTTGAAATATCAGGATCCATGATCAACAACTCTTCTAGTTCTACTGTTCAAAACTGACTTCATGCTCAGCAGTTAAATAGGGCATTTTAGGGGTAGATTCTGTCTTCTGCTGTGCATTACATTTTTGTGGGATGTGTGTGTCACTTGGTATGTTGACTTCATATTTGCTTTCCTTTTTTCTGTCTTGAGGTGGTGGTTGGATATGGTATTAGTGTTGTGTTTTTATAACTATTTTTAAAATTTATTGTTGCATTCTTATCTAATGTACTCTTTTTTGTTTCATTAGTAAAAATATGGTAACAAAAACCCTACCCTGCACTAACAAGCTAAGAGGCAAAATCGATAATTTATAAAGTGGTTCAAAGGTAAATTGGACACAAACAAATAATGTCATAGTAGTTTATTTTTTATTGTGTATTTTTATAGTTTTTTATTTTTTATATATTTTAATATTCACAATTTGATTTGCCTTTTACTCTTTAAAAGTTCATTAAATGTATTCACATTGTAAAGAGTTAATGAGTTTTCAATATTGCTTCATCGTCTTCCTGTTGTTTCATACTATAAATACAATAGAAAGAGCAGTGGATCACTTCTGGGAGTTCTATAACTCAAACTAAGAGAGCCTGACAGAATGCCAGACCTATTTTTATAAACTAATACATGTGAGAGTCCAGCACCTTAAGCCTTTGTCTTCCAATGGACATGATACATCTCTTTGAGTTAAATTTGTTTACTTTGTTTCAGCAAGCATTTTAGTCAAGAACATTCACTTCCAGCATAGGCCGTGTCCTTTAGCTTAGCTTGGTGTTCTAATTTCAAGTTCATCAAATACCTTTCAAAACATGTTTTAAGGACATAATCATGGAACATGACGAAATGGCTGAATAGACTGAACTCTCACAGTGAGGATCCCAAATTATACCAGTTTTTTTCATTATTCAGTCACTCAGAGATCATTTTTAAACCCAAGCCTGTTCAAAAATTATAATGTAGTTATGTGGTTATTATGAACAACTTCTCTAATAAGCTATGAAATGAACTTGTTCAATTCTAATAAAATTCACATGTTTCAGCATCAGCCAATTCACTGTCGCCTAAGCTTAAACCTGTCAGGTGCAAATTGCTGTTTAAATGCCAGTTTACAAAAGAAAAGATAAAACAAAATACTAACAAGCCAGCAAATACAATATTTTGGATCAATGTATCATAATGTTAATACATCACACATAGTTGCTAGGTGTCACAAACAGATTCATTGTGAGTTCACAAACTGTGTTTGGAAATAAGAAAATCAGATGTCAGTTTACCAGGCAGCTCAGTTATAGAAATTAACCTCTAATTACTGTAAGAGACATCCATACTGTATATATATATTCTCATAATTAAATAGTTAATAAGACAAAACAAACTATGTTGGCATTAGTATTTTATATGCTTTTTAGTATTTATTGATTTGAAAGGCCAGGGTTACCTTCCACAGAAATAACATGCATACTAATAATTTCATTTCAAATAATAGCAGGTATCCTCTTAGGCTTTAACAGACTGTAAAAAGGGGCTCTCATGTGTTCTACAAAAGGCTTTCCAAATGAATTTGTACTTCAGTAGAAAACAGTGTGAATTGTGCAGCAAATGCAGTTAATCTCATCCAGCAACGTACAGATGAGAATATTAAATAACAACAGCTTTGCAAAATATTGTAACAAATTGTATATACAGGTAAAATTTCATTACAATGAACTTCAGGGACCTAAAAAATATTTTGTTGTCATGAGATTCTGTATTTGTAGCTATAGTGCTTTCTTTAACTTGCACCCAGTCATCTGCAATCATTTCAATAGATTTTTTTGCGTTAATTTTAATCTTCTCCTGTCTACAAGTTATGCTGACAAGAATTTTTCTCAGCATTTCCTTGCAATAATACACTTTTAGGGTGTGAATGATGCCCAAATCCAATGACTGAAGCACTGCTCTGCCATTGGGTGGAAGAAATTCAACGCAAGCATTATCTAAATGCGGAAGCATGTTGTGGGCAACACAGATATCAATCAGAAGCCGAAACATGCTTTTCTTCTTCTTCATATTGCAAGGTTTCTGAACTCTTTTGGGATCTGCCCACCACCACCCAACGGGAGCGTCATGCTGAAGTGCGTCCCGCAGTGTGATTGCCGCGTCTATGTAAGATTGTTTGTCCGTTGCCAGGGCAGGGCAACAGCAGGCTCACAGCGGTGCAGTGAGGTGCCACAGAAGCGAATCCTAAAAGATTGGGGTTGCACTATAATCCCTGTCTTGCCCCCCAAAACACGAGGCTGAGTTTCAGTACTTTAGCAAAACCAGCTTTATTTAGCTTGAAACAGGAACAGCATGGTTATTTATTGTAGCGTGTGGACGCTTTTTCTCTATTGTCGTTTCTCGTGACTGAAGACAGAGAGATATAATTAAAATTAGTAAAAAATATTTTATTAATACACACCAGGCAAAGGTAAGAATGACAGAGAAGCACAGTCCTAGGACACCTGCCCTTCATCTGCGCCGAGAAGTCGGTGTCCTAAATCTTTTATAATGCTAAGCGCAAAATTTGACCTTATGACTTTAGTTGCACAAGAATTTCAAGACATTACATCTTTACAATAGTTTTGTTTGGATCAGTAGTTACACAATTTTAAAGGTCATCAGTTGGGCACTTGTAACTTCTTGTTTGTTACAGAAAACAGAAGCTGCACTTGTCGCAAGACAGACTTCTCGTGGCCCTTGGCACGCACACCAGATTTGATCAATAACTGATTTTTATTTTGCCACATTCCCCCCTTTTTATCAATCTGGGCATGATAAAATAGTGAAGAAAATTCAGAAGGCGGAGGTAAGGGATGGGGAAGGAGGAGGAGAGGGGGAAAGGGATGAGGAAACTGAAGAGGCAATTTGGAGCATATGTTCCTCGTGTAGCATATAGGCCTTGGCTATAGAAGCAGTGAAATATTTGAATTTTATATAGCGAATAAGAGGAACAATGCAACATCCGATAAGTAAAAGGACAATGAATACTACTGCCAAAAAAATAAATACTGATTTTAGCCTTTGGCCCCATGACCCAAAGGTGGACATGAACCATCGATCCCAAGGGTCAGAAATGCCTGAGTTAGTGGCAAGTTCATTGGAAAGAGATGTTAGGCAGCTAGTGCTCGAGTAATGGACCCATCAGGTGCAGTATTATTAGGGATATATGTACAACAAGCATCACCAAACATAGCACATACTCCACCTTTCTCAGCAAGTAACATATCTAGGGCCAAACGATTTTGCCAAGTCATTAGGGAGGTACGATCTAATTGTTCATGAATACCTTCTATAGCATTTCTAGTAAAATTAAGGAAACGCTGCTGGTTATAATATAAGTAATTAATCCAGTCAACGTTTTTATTAATGGCAATCTGAGGTATGATAGATTCAAATCCAGCTGCTACCTGATCCCTTGCTTTAAACTTATCTGGGACTCCTCTGGGAACTCCTATAGAATCAATATATACTCCTGGGCCGTGCAGGAGAAACTGGAGGAAGAGTCTGGGAGGGAACGGGTTGGGGAAGAAGTGGAGAGCTGGGAATTAGGGGTGATACAGAGAGTGTGAAGAGGGTAGGGATAATAATCGAAAGGGCATAACTAGCTGTACAGGGGCACAAGTGCCAGACCAATCGAAAGGCAAGATATCAAACAGTTTTGACCTGCGGCACATCCACCAAATATCAGATCTAGGGGTAGTTTGGGAAAGCAAAAATTTTGAAAGAGTGGAATTAAATGAGGTGGAATTGACATGGAAGGTTTGGGCAGAAGGAAGAAGGTAATTCTCCTACCCAAGCAGTTCCATTTGATTTAAAACATGTGAAATTTCCTTCATGGGACTGAAACATGGGGGTAGTCATATGACGAATGGGGAAAAAGAACAGATAAAGCGCGCAATTGGAATCAATAGAAGTTTTGGACGTAGTAAATAAGTAGAGAAGACAAGGCAGACCAGTAGGGTCAGAAATGTTAGATAGTGGGAAAGGGACTGTTGCTAGAGAAGAACGTGCAGCTGCACAAGCGTAGCAATGTGAACGGTTAACCTGTTTTGCTGAATAGATTACCCACTGCAACCATCTATTCTGGTCCCCATAACCAGTTTCTACTGAGAACGTGCTTGTTAAGGTGGTTAGATCCAAAGCCTGAACTAGGGTTTTTCCTCACTGCGGATGCAGTAGTGAAAAACTGAGTAGGAAAGGGGACAGAGGAGAGGGAGCAGGTGCCTTGACCTTAATTTGAAAAGTCCTCGGGATCATGACCACTTGCATATGCAGCTAAGACATAAGTTCCTGAATCATGCAAAGAAGGATTCTTTAGAGTAATGATTAATGGGTTACACTGATTCTTAGCACACTCATGAGAGGCATGTCCCTTTAAAATAGAGAATCGAGTCTTTAGGCCATACTGAGTAGCCTGCCAGGGTTCATAACCCCAGTCATTTGGTCCTGTGTTTGCAAACACATCACTCCAGAAGCCACATTCAGAGTCAGATGAAGCAAAACTTGAGTCAGAGTCATAAACCGGGTAGCTCACACAGACATATTTGTCAGGCCATTCCCATTGCTCCTGTCTGCCAGTACAGGGAACAATTGCACAAAAGTCAACCTGGAATGAGGCAGTTTCCTCCACCTGGAAAGTCAGTGTCACCCGTGAAGTGGATAATGGAAGAAAAAACAACAAGAGTATGTATATTATGGGTGCCATCTTTTGCAGTGCGAAGCGTGAATCCAGGCGGGCAATCCTTCAACCTTTACAGCGTGTGGTGTGGACAAAGAACTTGGAACGGTCCTCTCCACCTAGGCTGATGCCAATGTTTCCTCCGGGTGTCTCGAACCAGGATCCAGGTGCCCAAGGGAATCGGCGAGTCCTTAGATGGAGGGCTGGTTCTCCAAGCCTGATTAACCTGCTCGTGGACTTCCTTCAGGGACGCTCGGAGGCCTGTAAGACTAGAGAGAAGATCATTGTCCACGGTATGCAGGTTCACATTTCCTATAACCATGCCAACGGGCATGGGTCGTCCGGTCAGGATTTCAAACGGCGATAGCCCCAATTGCCGGTGTGTCCGTCCCCTCAATCCCATTAAAGCCAGGGGTAAAGCATCTGGCCAGGATAAATTGGTTTGTTCACAAATTTTTGCAAGCTTAGCTTTTAGGGTGCCATTGCATCGTTCCACAATACCCCACTTTGTGGATGGTATTTGCAGTAATGATGTACATTGATCTGTAGCCAGGTAGTCAATTCATTTATAATGGAATTCACAAAGTGAGTACCATTATCTGTCTGTAACTTTGGGATGCCCCATCTTGGAATAATTTCTTTAATTAGTGCTTTAGCAACCGTTTTGGCATCATTGTGTTTTGAAGGGAAAGCTTCTACCCATCGGGAGAACACATCGACAATCACAAGGCAATATCGGTAACCTTTAGACGGTGTTAGTTCAATAAAATCCATTTGGAGGTGTTCAAACGGACCCATTGGGTTAGGAGTAACGGCGGGACTTACCTGAGTGCCTTTTCCTACATTAAACCTTTGACATAATGCACAGCGTCTACAGAATTGCTCTGCATATGTAGAGAAGCCTACAGCTTCCCAATGTTTTCAACATCTTGAACCATGGCATCTTTCCCAGCATGGTCGAGGCCATGGGCTATTTTGCCATACCTGGAAAAGAAGCTTTGGGAGAAAAGGTTTGTTAGTTTGCTGATGAGTCCAGACTCCATCAGAGAGGGATCCTTCTTTGGACCACTTTTTCTTTTCAATGTCCGTGGCTGCACTCTGTAAAGAAATAATTTGATTATCAGGGTCCTTGTCATTTCTCTGTTGGAATAAAGAGATTGGTGTGTTACTGTATGCAGCCTTTTTAGCAAAGTAATCTGCCAATTCATTTCCTTTGCTGACAGGTCCTGTTTTCCTGTGTGAGCTTGACATTTAACAATCGCTAGCTTTGATGGTTTAGTTATGGCTTCCAAGAGGGATTCGATTAACTTTTGATGTTGGATGGGCTTGCCAGTACTGGTCTTAAATCCCCTCAATTTCCATAATGCCCCATGATCATGGCAGACTCCAAAGGCATATCTGGAATCTGTATAAATTGTTATGATTTTTCCTTCGACAGCTGACATGCTCGGGTGAGCGCTATTAATTCAGCTGCTTGTGCACTTAAACTTGATGAAATTCGATTTGCTTCCAGCAGGCGGTCCCCTTGGACCACTGCGTAACTAGTTGAGGGTGCTCCGTTTTCCAATCGCAAAGAACATCCGTCTACAAAAATATTTTCTCCAATTTCTAATGGTGTTTCCTGTAGATCTACTCGAGGCTTTACAACCTTTGCTATTTCTGTATGGCAATTATGTGGTTCGCCGTCGTTATTTGTTGGCAACAGGGTGGCTGGATTTAAAGTGGAGCATCTTTCAATCGTGACGTTTGACAAAGTACAGAGTACATTCTGATAGTGTATTGCCCTAGCAGTAGTGAGATGGGAGGTCTTAGCCTGTACTAAAATGGAATGTACAGCGTGAGGCACCTTTACTGTTAGGGGCTCATGAGCACTATATCTGTACTGGCTAGCACAGCTTCTGTTGTGGCAGCCACAGCCCTAAGGCAAGGCGGAAGTGCTGCGGCCACAGGATCCAATTTTTTCGAAAAATAAGCTATTGGCCTTTGTTTATCCCCATGTAATTGTGTTAAAACTGCATTCATATATCCCCCCTTTTCGTCCACGAACAGAGTAAAGGGACGAGAAAAGTCCGAAGGCCCAAGGCTGGTGCCACCGAAAGTGCATTTTTTAAGTCACAGAGAGCCTTCTCAGCCTGCTCGGTCCATTGCACCTGACCAGAAAGAGGAAGGCCAGGGTGTTTGCTAAATTTTGTAACGGCTGTGCTCTTTCAGTGAAATTCAAAATCCATTGCCGGCAGTAACCCAGAATGCCCAATACAGACATAACCTGTTGTTTTGTGACAGGTCTGGGAAGATTTTGAATGGTGTTAATGCGATCGCTAGAGAGAGCTCTTGTTCCATTTGTGATGTCATGACCTAAATATTTTACAGTTGTTTGAATTAATTGCAATTTAGCCTTTGAAACTTTATGTCCATTGTCCCCCAGAAACTGCAGTAGTTTTTAGTGTCTTGCACAATCTTCTTCAGTAGCACTGCATAACATAATATCATCTACATACTGTATTAATGTACTACCTCGGTCTGGCCAGAACCCTTCTAAATTTTGAGCAAGCGCTTGTCCATACACACAAGGGGCCTCAGTATATCCCTGAGGCATGACAGTCCATGTCCAACGGCGGCTTTGAAAGTAAAAGCAAACCAGAATTGCGAGTCAGGGTGTACAGGGATAGAGAAAAAAGCATTGGCTAAATCAATTACTGAAAAATAACGAGCAGAGGGAGGGATTGCAGAAAGAATAGTGGAAGGATTAGGTACAATAGGAGCTCTAGGAAAGATTGCAGCATTCACTTGTCGTAAGTCTTGAACAAAACGCCATGAACCGTCAGCCTTTTTTACAGGTAAAATGGGAGAATTAACTGGAGAATATTTAATTGGAATAATCGCACCGCGTTTCACAAGATCGGAATGTATGGCGGAGATGCCAGCCTCTGCTTCAGGAGACAGAGGATACTGGGCACGTGCGGACGGAAAGAAGATTTAGGGTAGATCACCAGAGGCTCACAATGGGCTATCCTTCCATAATCATTTTACCCTGAGACCACAAAGAGTCAGGAAGCGCTGAGAGCCAAGAAGGGAAGTAGTTTGCAATGACAACGCAGAAAGGGAAGTGCAGCATAATGTACGATGTACTAAAAAATCAGTTTGAAGCACAACTTTAGTTATTAAATGGTCTGAGGTATCAAAACACCTGAAGCAACATGTACCCAGTCTGTTCTATTAAGACATTGTTCTACCCATGATCCGATTTCCACCCAATGGACAGTGCTTGATTTAGCTAAAGAAATATGAGGTAAAAAATATTCTGTGAATATGTAAGATGTACAAATGCAGCAGCTTTTGTGGGGGAAATGAAAATGCAGGGGATGTGAAGGGTTTCGGGCAGGTACCTGATGAAAGAAAAGATTCTAGCCAGGGGTGTCTACTTCTAGGGAAATATTGGGCAGTGCAATAGGGTGTCAGGGGCTTGGAGATTGGGAAACAAGCAGGAGGGAAATGAGTGAAGGGCTTTAAGAAGGATGGTGTGTGGGGAAACATTTCATTGAAATGGAGAGAGAAAGTTTTGTCATGAGATCCCTTCCTAAGAGGTTAACTGGACAGAGCTGATTTAAAAGAAATCAGTGTGTTAAAGTGGAATCACTGGAATGCAGCTGAACTCGAAGAATCTCTTGAGGCAGGGACCTCCTTCAGCGAAAGGGCTGAGCGCGTGGCTCCTGTGTCCACGAGGAAAACAGTTTCAGTGCCATTCACCAGCCAGCAAAGTCAATAATGGATCAGTCTCTGAATTATGGGTGAGCAAAGGTAGTTGAAGAGAAGGGCTGGGGATCCCTGCGGATTCCTATGTCCATGAAACATCAAATTGTTCAGGTGGTGGAGGAGGGGGTGGGCACTTGTGAGGGCAATTGCGGCAGAAGTGTCCCATTTCACCACACCCGTAACAAGCATATGGTGTAGCGTTTGGATCTGGAGGGGGAGGCAGCTGAGTGGATGATCCACTTGGATTAGGTAACATATATCCGCTACCTTGTCCCCGTCCACACCCTTGTCCCCGGAAAAATCCTCCACGTCCACGACTTCTGCCGGGAGTGGCCCCACCAGTGTAATAGTTCATTTGTGCTGCAATCAGCTTTGTCTGGGTGTCTGACTCTTTCTGCTTGCTCTGTTGTTCAGCATGCGCTGCGTGACGTTTACTTCCTCAAACGCGGCAGCCTCTCATCTAATACAGGATACCTTGGTTTGAATGTCGCTTCTAAGTCCGGAAACAAAAGAGGAACTGCAGTTTTAGTTCGGTTGTCTGGATTTTCAAGGCCGGAGTGTGTTGCCATTAACTCTTAAATTCAGTGTGCCCATTCATCTACTGTCTCTTTTTTTTTTTTTCTGTTTGGCAGCCGAGATAAGAGACCAGTCTCTGCCTTTCTTATACTTGTCCTTAATATTATTTTAACATGTTCCCATTGCGTAATAAAGGGACCTTCATCCCGGCCCCGAGGCAACGCCTCGTTCCACTGCCACGGGTTTCCGTTATGCTGTCCATGATTGACAGTCTCCCATGTGGTGCCAAGCTTTCTCCACAGCACCTGGGTCCATTCTGCGGCATTAGGCTTATACATATCATACAGCTGCTGTAATTGTTCTATGAATTTTTTAAACACACCGATGACTTTGGGATCAGGCAATTCGGACACAACGTCCTTCAGCTCTTGAATGTCTCAGTTACGATGTATCATTACAGTAGTGGGGTTATTAGCTCCTGCAGGTTGCATTGAATCATGTCGGGGGGGTTCTGGGATCTCAATCAGGGGGCATTCCAATAAGGGGCCTGTGGGTTTGGGGACTTTAAGGGGGATTGAAAGGTGGTGTTTTGATTAGGGGGCTGAAGGAATAGGGTTTGACTTCTAGTGCGTTGTGAAATGGAGGTTCTAGGATCGTGAAACCCACCTGCCGACCCATTACGTTACTTTTGTCATTCCCGGATCAGTGTGTAATGAGGGATCATAATGATATTCTTCAAAGAAACCAGACCCCAAGGGATCATCTTTTAATTCTGGTGCGGTGGGCGCTGGAGGTGGTGGAGGAGAAGGTGGGGGCTGTGGATGTGGATGGTGTAGGAAAGGTGGAGGAACAAGTGTGGGATATAACGGGTCTTTTTCTCTATTAACTTTCTAGGTGACCCTTTTTTGTGCAGCGTCTGCTGATCCTCCGAAAACAATCCTTCCAGCATAAAAGACTTCGAACCCCCGGGGTGCCGGTTGGCAGACTTGCTGTTATGTATTCCCATTTTTTCCTTTGCTTTCCCCCCCCGAGCCCTGTGCCAGATTTATCTTTCTATCCTTGTCCTACTCGTCCCCTGTCCGATGAACTATTGGAATGCTGAGTGTGCCACTCACCCCCTAACGCTCCCTTTAATATTCCCAGGGGAAGTATACTACACTATTTCCTACGTTACTGTCACAGTGCACAGTGAAAGCAAATATTTATTTCTAGTACGTACTTTTTATTACTCCCCTTGTTTTTTTTAACCTGTTATTCTTCTATTCTATGCTCTATCCTCTGTCCAATAGATTTGTCCGGGTTTATGGGTGTGCCACGACCGGATCCCGCCCTAAATCCCCTTTTTAATTCCCAGAGGATAGTGTTCTATACTATCTTTCCCAACAGGAGTGACCTAAAACAAGGTATTTCTTTTCCATTTACTATTCCCGTCACTTTTTATACTCTACAGCAAGCCCGCCCCAGCTTATCTTTTACGGAAACCTCGGGTTACTTACCCCAGCCTGGGTGTTAGCTCTGTCAGGAAAATCCTTCTCAGTCACCGTGGTTGTACCAGAAGGAGACGGGGACTCCTCACGCAGGAGTCGTCTCAGGACAGGGCAGTCCTAACTTTTATCGGAGCTGCTTACTCTGCTGCCGGTGTACACTGTAGCGGCAGTCTGCTTCAAGAAGACAGATCGCTGAGATCTTCCCGCGCGAGGAGTCAGCCGGCCGCCTCCTGCCCCACATCTGGGCCAGAAAACTGTGGACGCTTTTTCTCTATTGTCGCTTTCGTGACTGAAGACAGAGAGATATAATTAAAATTAGTAAAAAATATTTTATTAATACACACCAGGCAAAGGTAAGAATGACAGAGAAGCACAGTCCTAGGACACCTGCCCTTCATCTGCCAGAAGTCGGTGTCCTAAATCTTTTATAATGCTAAGCGCAAAATTTGACCTTATGACTTTAGTTGCACAAGAATTTCAAGACATTACATCTTTACAATAGTTTTGTTTGGATCAGTAGTTACACAATTTTAAAGGTCATCAGTTGGGCACTTGTAACTTCTTGTTTGTTACAGAAAACAGAAGCTGCACTTGTCGCAAGACAGACTTCTCGTGGCCCTTGGCACGCACACCAGATTTGATCAATAACTGATTTTTATTTTTCCACAAGCGGGATCTGCCTCTCTCCTATACACAGACACAGCAGTCAGGCAGGGTCGTAGCCAGGTTAGTGGCCAAGTAATCCTGATCCCTGAATTACCCATCAAGTTTCCTTTGGTGAAGAGACGCAACAGAGCTGTGAGCCTGCTGTTGCCCCGGCAACATATAAACAATCTTCCACAGACGCAGTGATCGCACTTTGGGACGCTCTTCGTCGTGTTTGTCCAGTTGTGAGAGGTAGTTTGTTCCATTCCTATATAAAGTTTACTGTTTTTTTTTTACTTTTGGCTAACGATTTTATTCAGACAGACGTATGGGATCAGTATTAATATGTTAATGATTGTTTACGGAAATATGGAAAAATATAGTAAAGGTTTTATATGGTCAGATGCAAAATTAGTACATGTTATCATTAAGAATTTTACAGTACAGTGGAACCTTAGTTCACGACCATAATTTGTTCCGAAACGCTGGTCGTAAACCGAATTGGTCATGAACCAAAGCAATTTCCCCCATAGGATTGTATGTAAATACAATTAATCCGTTCCAGACCGTACGGACTGTATGTAAATATATTTTTTTTAAGATTTTTAAGCACAAATATAGTTAATTATAGGATAGAATCCACATCTAATAGTAAAATAAATGTAAAAACATTGAATAACACCGAGAAAACCTTGAACATCAGAGAAAACTAACATTGCAAGAGTTATAGCCTTATGACCCGATCGCTGTAAACACTTTTTTTAATGAGTTTTAAGCACAGGGAAAAAAATGAACATTTGAAAAATCCGTAATTTAATAAACCACCAAGAAAAGTAACATTGCCACAATGCATGCTATGAACCGACCGCTGTAAACAGAACTGAAAACAAAAGCAAGCCTTTTCTACCTTATGCTTTCAGCCTTCCCTCTCTCGCTTGCTTGCTCGCTCTCTCTCTCTCTTTGGTGTGTCTCTTTCGGGAGCCTGGAGCGCCTGTGTGTGTGCCTCTGTCTCGCATGCCTGCGTGTGTGTGTGCCTCTGTCTCGCGTGCCTGTGTGTGTGTGTGCCTCTGTCTCGGCGCGTGTGTGTGTGCCTCTGTCTCGCGCGCCTCTGTGTGTGTGTGCCTCTGTCTCGCGCGACTCTGTGTGTGTGTGTGTGTCTACCACGCCTCTGTGTGTGTGTGTGTGTGTCTCGCACTTTCTCTTTCTTGCTCACTGCACAGGAAATGCACAGGGAGAGACTGAACATGTACAAACCGAAAGGAAACTGGCTTGTATACCGAATGTGTGGTCGTGGAACCGAGGCAAAAGTTTGGTGAACTTTTTGGTTGTAAACCGAGTTGTATGTGTACCGAGACGTTCGTGAACCGAGTTTCCACTGTATAAGTAATATATGTTCTATATTTGTCATACCTGTTCCCTATAGGACACGGCTTGTTTTCTGCAAGATTATGGCCACTTTTTTAGAAAAACTCAGACATGAAATCTATATAGCATATATGTAACTTATATAAATCTAAAAGTAAATCTTACGATATACCATATAACTACATAATTTACCATTGTTTTTTGTATTTATATTATTTTTAGTATGGAATTAATATGTCTCATATAAAAGGCTATATCAGTATTAAAGTATGTTTTAATATTATTTATATTAAAAAAAAACATAAAACTACTATGTTGAAAGGACATGATTAATACATGTCATATTGTGTATATGGTTTGTTAAAGCACTCCTAAATTTGACTCTTGTAAAACTGAAGTCCTGGGGTTTATATAGGATGGAGCGAGATTATTTAAGGCTTTGTAAACCATAAGCATTATTTTAAAGTCAGTTCTAAATGGTACAGTAACCAATGTAACAACATCAAAACTGGAGAGATGTGCTCAAATTTTATTTTCCTAGTTAAGATTCTGGCAGCTGCATTCTGCACCAGTCGCAACCAATTGATGTCCTTCTTGTGTAGTCCAGAAAGTTGTGCATTTTACAGTAATTTAGTCATCTGAAAACAAAAGCATGAACTAAATTTTCAGCATCTTGCAAAGTTATAAAGGATCTAACTTTTGCTATATTCCTTAAGTGAAAAAATGCTGTCCTGGTAATATGCAATTTAAAGTTTAGGTCAATAATTACCCCTAAATTCTTTATCTCCATCTTGACTTTTAAGCCTAATGGATCAAGTTTATTTCTAATACCCTCACTATATCCATTTTTGTCAGCAACTAAGATTTCTGTTTTCTCCTTATTTGGTTTGAGAAAAATGCTACTCATCCACTCAGAAACACAAGCAAGACATTGGGTCAGTGAACCAAGAGAGTCTGTATCATCAGGCGCTATGGACAGGTGTGTGTCGTCAGTATAGCAGTTGTAACTTACATTATGCCTTGAGATAGCCTGACCTAATGGAAGCATGTAGATCAAAAAGAGCAGTGGACCCAGGGTAGATCCTTGGAACACCTTATACAAGAATAGCATGTGTCTCTGAGATATAGTTACCATAACTAACAAAAAATATTCTATCTGTTATGTAAGACTGAAACCAATTTAAGACATTACCAGAAAGGCTCACCCACTGACTAAGGTGATTTATAAGAATATTGTAATCAATGGTATCAAATGCTGCATTCAGATCTAAGAGGACGAGAACAGATAAATAGTGTCTGTCCACATCAACCTGCACGTCATTTACTACATTAATCAGTGCACTTTCTGTACTGTGATTTGTTCTAAAACCTGACTGGAACTTGTCAAGAATAGGATGTTTATTCAAGTGATCATTAGGTACTTAATGACTGCCTTTTCTAGAATTTTACTTAAGAAAGGCAGGTTAGAAATAGGTCTAAAATTGTCAAAAAGAGAAGAGCCGAGATTATCCATCACGGTCACGGTGGGTCTGCTGGAGCCAATCCCAGCCAACACAGGGCACAAGGCAGGAAACAAACCCCAGGAAGGGCGCCAGCCCACCGCAGGGCGAGTCGAGATTATGATTCAGAAATAAAGATCAACACTAAACGCTGATATAAAACAACGGTGACACTCATCGTCAAAAAGCATCAGGGAGTTCTCTTCTGTGATCTTGGGGACCCTATTCTTCTCTCTGAGCTCTGAAGCTTGGCATTTACTGTTGTTCCAGTCATTGATGGTATACCATGAGGCTATTTTTCCAAAGATGCTTCTGCAAAAAGTAATAGGGTGAAATACAGAAGAATTAAGTCAAATATAATTTGTTTTACCTCACATGCTCACGTTAATTATATCATCAGAAATTGGCACATAAGAAAAAGGGACCAAGATCCACCCACCAGAACACCTGAACTGCACCTTAAATATATAACTCCACAGTACTATAAACCTCTTAAATTTAACATGCAGTAAAATAATAATAAAAATCTTCATTTCATGAAGTACAGTCCAAGTAGAGAAACACATACAGACGAAAGTACATACTGTATATAGAAAATTGATGTTAGTTGTTAATATTTCCTGACGTTACAGATGATATTGACAACAGTTGTATCAGAGAAGGTATATCCAAACTGTAAGCTAATGTTAAGCAGTGTTAACTATGTATAGTAATTAGTTACACACAACACTACACTGTTCAATTACTATTACATTAACCAAAACAGAAATTTTAATTAACCATAGCCAAATGTACCTGCTTTTCGGCATCTTAGCAGGAAACTCCAAGCTGAAGACTTCCAACTTCCAGTCACCACGCACTTTGTTTTTGCAAACTGCCACACCACCTTGCACATTGAGTTTTGCACGCCACCTCAGAACGCAGTTAATGATCATCAGGAAGTCAGGGCTGTTTTGCTAGATTTTTTAGCAGCTAGATTCTGATAAAAAAGCCAGAAGAATTAAATAAAGTAACATAAATTTGCAATGTCAAAATGAAAGCTTTATTGTTTGTGCCTAGATGAAGAGTTACAGAAACAAAAGAAAATCCTAAGTCGTACATAACATGATCAAACAAATAGTAAAGACGAGGCTGAAGTTAGTTACTTATTCGCAACTCCTTATATATCTCATTTTATTGTGTGTGTGTGAAAACATTATAGAGGAAAATATGCAAAGTAATGGTCTTCAGTTTACCACTGAATAGTGGTAAAATAAAACTAACTTTTGGCAGAAGATAACACCCACCAGCCATAATGAGGAGTATTCCAAAAATAATTTTTTTCCTGATAACTCCTGCTTTTGTAGTTTCTGAATATTTACACTTCAAAGTAGTTTTCCCATTAAGAGAAAATACTGATTTTTTTATATCCATGAAGTATTGTATTTCTTGCCATTAATCCATATCTGACACTCAATAATTGCAATGAGAAATGAAATTTTATATGACCTACATAAACTTATATTATGTATTTTTATAATAGTAAATTGTAGCATCTCAAACTGATCAACTGTTATTTTTTCACTTTTAAGTGTACATTTATTACATGTATAAAAAGTGATATTAAACTGCTTATACACTTTAGTTGTTAAGAACATTTAAATGTTTACTTATTTTTAATTATTGAGAAAATTACTTGATGGTAAATTAAGCTAAATATTAAGCTGTGTCACATATATGTCCCTTCCCACAGTCCAAAGACATGCAGGTTAGGTGCATTGGCAATTCTAAATTGACCCTAGTGTGTGCTTGGTGTGTGTGTGTGTGTGTGTGTGTGTGTGTGTGTGCCCTGTGGTAGGCTGGCACCCTGCCCAGGGTTTGTTCCTGCCTTGCACCCCTGTGCTGGCTGGGATTGGCTCCAGCAGACCCCCGTGACCCTGTAGTTAGGATATAGTGGGTTGGAAAATGCCTGACTGACTGACATACAGTGGTGTGAAAAACTATTTGCCCCCTTCCTGATTTCTTATTCTTTTGCATGTTTGTCACACAAAATGTTTCTGATCATCAAACACATTTAACCTTTAGTCAAATATAACACAAGTAAACACAAAATGCAGTTTTAAATGATGGTTTTATTATTTAGGGAGAAAAAAAATCCAAACCTACATGGCCCTGTGTGAAAAAGTAAAAAATAACCTAACTGTGGTGTATCACACCTGAGTTCAATTTCCGTAGCCACCCCCAGGCCTGTTTACTGCCACACCGGTTTCAATCAAGAAATCACTTAAATAGGAGCTGCCTGACACAGAGAAGTAGACCAAAAGCACCTCAAAAGCTAGACATCATGCCAAGATCCAAAGAAATTCAGGAACAAATGAGAACAGAAGTAATTGAGATCTATCAGTCTGGTAAAGGTTATAAAGCCGTTTCTAAAGCTTTGGGACTCCAGCGAACCACAGTGAGAGCCATTATCCACAAATGGCAAAAACACGGAACAGTGGTGAACTTTCCCAGGAGTGGCCGGCCGACCAAAATTACCCCAAGAGCGCAGAGACGACTCATCCGAGACGTCACAAAAGACCCCAGGACAACGTCTAAAGAACTGCAGGCCTCACTTGCCTCAATTAAGGTCAGTGTTCACGACTCCACCATAAGAAAGAGACTGGGCAAAACGGCCTGCATGGCAGATTTCAAGACGCGAAACCACTGTTAAGCAAAAAGAACATTAGGGCTTGTCTCAATTTTGCTAAGAAACATCTCAATGATTGGCAAGACTTTTGGGAAAATACTTTGTGGACTGATGAGACAAAAGTTGAACTTTTTGGAAGGCAAATGTCCCATTACATCTGGCGAAAAGGAACACAGCATTTCAGAAAAAGAACATCATACCAACAGTAAAATGTGGTGGTGGTAGTGTGATGGTCTGGGGTTGTTTTGCTGATTCAGGACCTGGAAGGCTTGCTGTGATAGATGGAACCATGAATTCTACTGTCTACCAAAAATCCTGAAGGAGAATGTCCGGCCATCTGTTCGTCAACTCAAGCTGAAGTAATCTTGGGTGCTGCAACAGGACAATGACCCAAAACACACCAGCAAATCCACCTTTAAATGGCTGTAGAAAAACAAAATAAAGACTTTGGAGTGGCCTAGTCAAAGTCCTGATCTGAATCCAATTGAGATGCTATGGCATGACCTTAAAAAGGCGGTTCATGCTAGAAAACCCTCAAATAAAGCTGAATTACAACAATTCTGCAAAGATGAGTTGGCCAAAATTCCTCCAGAGCTGTAAAGACTCATTGCAAGTTATCGCAAACGCTTGATTGCAGTTATTACTGCTAAGGGTGGCCCAACCAGTAATTAGGTTCAGGGGGCAATTACTTTTTCACACAGGGCCATGTAGGTTTGGATTTTTTCTCCTAAATAATAAAACCATCATTTAAAAACTGCATTTTGTGTTTACTTGTGTTATATTTGACTAATGGTTAAATATGTTTGATGATCAGAAACATTTTGTGTGACAAACATGCAAGAGAATAAGAAATCAGGAAGGGGGCAAATAGTTTTTCACACCACTGTATATGTCCCACTTGTATTTTCCTCATATAATTCATTATTTTATATCAATATATGTATCACTTTCACAATGCATGTATGTTTAGTACCACAAGTGTTTAGTAAGTATTGTGTATGAACATGAACATCCATATACTGAACTTTTATGATTTTTGCATATTAGAACTATAGTATATTTTTGTAAAACGTTTCCATATGGAATATTTTATACAAGTGTATCACACTGTAAGTCAGAGGGTGGATTAATTTGGTGGTCCTCTGGTTTAAATTCCAGGGCCTTAGCCACTATGCTATACTGCCTCTGATGGCAAAGATGTATAACACAAACTGGCAGAACAGGGACACTGCATGTTGCAGATTTGGTGAGAATAGCTGGTATATCAACATAATGACTATTATTCTTAGAGCAAATAAAAGCTGGGGCCTTTTGATCAATCCCTGTGATGGACTGCCACTGATTCCAAGGTGGATTCTTGCCTTGACAGATGCTATTGACATATCCCACTAGTCTCTGTACCCATGAAGAACTTCCTTAAAAAGCCAAATTTCCTCCTGGGGACAAATAGCTGTCTGTCTATGAAGTGGAATTGCTTATGAAAATTAATATATTGTCATTTGTATGTGCATGGGAGGCAATTCAGAGGGTTTATTGATGGTAATTCTCCAACCGATCTAGGAGGTTGGTGCTGTGTGATAATTGTCTTGCTTTTCCTCCCTCTGAAGAAAGGAAGATTGATGGCTCCCCTCATCTGACATCACTTCTGGAGTCCACCCATTTGGACCCACCTCTTCCTGCCAGTATACGTCATAATCAGCAGAGTTGCCATCTTAGTCAGTCACTGTGAGAGAAAGACTCGGTTGTGCTTAACCTGCGTTTATTTTTTTCATTTTTCTTGCATCCTGTTATACAGGGTTTGCTGTAACGTCCTCCAACACATTTATGTTGTCTTGTCTTATTGTTACAATATATATGATTTAAGTTGCTATATGGTCTCCTTTTGTTCTATAACTAATCATTATTGCCTAATATTTCTCAATTAAACAAGTCAGTCTTTATAATACTCTTTATTTTTCTCTGCTTTAAGTTTATTTGCCAACCATATTGAAAACAATGTATGTGCTTGGCTACTGCAATAAAATTTCTCTGGTACTTTTTTAAATGAACTATATAATCAAAATTATGTTACAGGTGATGATACATAATCCAACATTTTTCTTCACCAAATTTTGGTCCTGCTTCATGATGAGAAGTATAACACTCTACAAGTATAACACTCTACTTGATATACTTTTGTTTATCTCTGTACTCTTGAGAAAAATAACCATTTTAAAAAGAAGACACTAATGAATGGAAATGTTCTTAGCATTTTGGGAAACTCTGACAAAGAGCTAAATAGAGTTCAAGGGTCAAATTAGCTATTGATCAACTTGTCTTGGTCTATTGAAAATATTGGTAACCTAGTGAATCTGCAAAAAAGGGCATTTAAAGATTTTTTTCAAAGACAAATATAAGGATCACGATTATAATTAGAAAATGAGAAATATGGGTGTTCTGTGCAAGGAATGAATAACATCAGTCAAATGGTAGGACATGCATCAGGGTTGGAAGAAGCCATTATAATCAGTGAACTGGAAGAGAACAATAAACAAATGCATTCTGTTGGAAAATGGGGGCAAACATATGCATTTACTGTTTACTTCTACATCAGAAACTTGGACAATAGAGCAGAAGAATGCTATTTATGAAGGTCTGAAAGTAGGTGCAGAAGGTTGCTAACCATAAAAACTAAGGCAACATAAGAGTTAATCAGTTAAAGAATAATTCATATTTGAAAATGTCTTTGCCTCGATTTTTTTCATTTCAGAATATCTTACTTTTAAACACACTATTTCAACAAATGGCATCTGTTTCAGAGAATACTTATGAACATCTGCTAGTCCTTTCATCAATCAGTGTACTGATCTTCACCATATATTGCACAGCACATCTTCTTTCATGTTTAAAAATTTAAATGGGCAAAAAAAACATGTAATACCAAATGAATGCTTTTATTCTACAGTACCTGAGGTACTGTGTAATAAAATCATAAACAATGACAAATCAGTAAAGGCCAAACATATGCAAAGGAAAAAGAAGTAAAAAACAGCATTAATTAAATGTTAAAATAATAGAATTTTTATTTTGGAACTTGAAACCATATAACAAATTAAATATTTTTGATTGTTGTTTTCTTTCAGATAATGCAAATAATTTTTAAAACCAAGATTTGGAGTTCAAAGTGAGTACATACTTTATTTGGCCAGTTTAAGGGCTTTTTCAGATATCATTCAAAGACTAATGCACAATTATCAATATGCTTCTTATGTAACAAAGCAATGCAGAACTGATGATTGAAGAAACAAAACCCAGGTTTGAAGTTACAGCAAGTAATTTCCCTATTTTAATAAGTGCTGCATAACGGGTGTGACAGGGCATTGCTTCATTTTGTGTTCTTATGGCTTGGCTTCCGCACATCAGAAGTTGATATTTGGGGATTATGCTGGGTGAGTACCCACAACTGAAATCACATTTAGAATGCCATTGCTTCAACATTAGATCCACTCCATGAGCTGTAAAACATTTACATAGGAGGCAGCTTGATGGTTATGTTCCCCTCCATTTCAAAAAACTTGCACTTTTTGCAAGATGATCAAGAGATATGTTTTTTTCACTCCAGGGGAAGATCTAATAGAATCTTTTGTCACAGGGTTTCCCTACTACTGCTTAATTTCTCTGAACACTCTTTTTTCCTTCCAGTAAAAATAAAACAAAAATTCATGTTTTTATTCTGCTTAAGGCAGTTTTTCTTTCCTTGAATTTGAGAAAAAACCTTTTTCCACTGAATCTTTTGTTGTTCACAAGGAACATCTTGCTGTGTGTTTTGGCACAAACTTGTTCTTTCTTTGCTGTCTCTATAATGTTTTTCTTTGTCAGCTTCTTCTCACGAATGGCAAGCTTTTATTCCACATGTGCTCAAGATGTTTTCTTCAAAGGGTATTCCAATTCTTGCTTGTTCTAGAAATACTGAATCCAGAAGATGTCTCAGAATTGCCAAATCCAGAAGATCCCCCATAAATGTTACATCCAAAGGGTTGGGATGGGCCCATTTTCCTTTTCCATGGCAGTTTGTCCCAGACCTGCCACTTCCTGGTATACATTCCTGAGCTGCTTGTTCCCACATAGTGATACGTGAACCCTGTGGATTTTGCTTTTTTGGTGAAATCACAGAAATTTTTGGGTACTTTACCGAACTCTGTGAAGTGCACTGAAGTCAATGGAAAAGGTGGAACTGAACTAGTTTTGACCAGTATATAATGGTACAGTAGTGTTTTAATTGTCCCTGATGGCTAGGGAAGCATCATCTAATTCTGCTGACTAATTATTGTGGCCAAAAATGTGATCTGTGTTGTGAAGCAGTAGTGCTCACCACTACACCACCATGTCCCAAACTACAGGCGAGAGGGAACAATAGAGGTTAGGAGCACAACACATTGCCGCACCCACCACATGACAAACCAACTCAGGACCCCAGGTTAGAATCCGAGTGCAACCATACTAGTTCAGATGGAATGGAACCAGTGTGAGGCTTATTATAATGGCTGGAGTGCCAATTCTGCCACCAACCCCCATGTTTTCCCAGCAGGTGGGCCTACCTACAGGGCTGGATGCAGATTAACGTCATACCCAGGACGAAACAATTTCAGGTGTAGGGCCTTGCTCAAGGGCCCAACGGAGTAGAGGCACTTTCTGATTTGCCAGCGCAACTCTTAGCCTCAGAGCCACCACTCCGCCATGGAGCAATAGCCTCAAACAATATACAACAAATGTCTACAATCTTGCAATAAAAAAATATACATACAGAGTTTCAATCTTTGGTTACACATTAGCCCTCCAATGAAGTGAAGATACAGGACTGGCTTATTCTGTTGTTTGAAGTCACGGCACTGGGTGCAACTTGAAAGGTTCTTTTTGTTTCTTTTTCATAAACAGCAATAAATCTTCCACTAAAGTTATAATTTCACTGGGTTGCATGTGTTTTGTTTTTTGGGAAGGGTGAAGGGAAGGGCTCCTTTAAGACTTGCTGTGGATCGTAGCTCCGGAACATGGCTAGTTATGCATGTAAATTAACCATACGGAACAGTGCTGCCAGCGTTCGGGGATCAATGTTATATATCTGGTTACAGTACTCATAATATTCTCATTATAGTCAGCTAATGAAAATAATGTAAGTTTTTTTTTTTTTTTTTAAGGCATGGGACTGGGAGGCTGAAGTACTGATAGGGTCCTCACATCACATATGCCAGAAGCAGCTCGGCAACAATCTTACAATACACATTGTGGAGATTGTTCTGGTCCAAAATAAATCTTCACAAACAAAAACAAAGTTTTGGGGACCGTCCCTGTATATTGTCATCCAGACAAATAAAGAAATAAATGATTCAGAGTCTTAATCAAACAATGAACAGTTTACTTTCAGAAAAATGGCGGATTTATAGTGAAAAGGATGATGGGACAGGAAATGGTTGGCAGGAAGTGATGTTGTAACAGGAACTGGAACCAACATCATAATGATGAGACGGAAGTGAGGTGTTTTGATGGAGCCGGAAGTGACATCATCAGGGTTGGCTGGAAGTGACGTCATCGCGGCCATTTTGGAACCCAGAAGTGGAGGAATTATTTTTCTTCAGGTTTTCTGTTGACCAAAAGAGATTAAGGTAAGTACCACGTGACAACCCTCTATCTTGTGATGTTTCACTCACCTTTAGGCTCTTTGACTGCCTCCTAATCGCACATGTGTGACAACATGCATTAAAGTTCTGTGCATGGCAGCTCAAGCTTTGTGGTGTCACAAAATCCTCAAAAATCATTGAGGGGGGACAAGAAAAAAAATGTCTAATCTGGCTGTAAGGCAAATTAACAGGAAAATATTTGGCGAATAAGGTTGCCTGCGAACGCAGCATATTTGCTTTGAGAAACGCTTTGGTGAATTTTGCCAATTAACACTTTTCCCCAGCTGCCATGTCTGGAGTGTGTTTCCTAGCTGTTGATTGCAATGAGGTAATTTGTAGACCTGAACTTGTCTTTGCTTTAAATATATTTTTTTCAGTTTATTGCTTATTATGGTGTGTCCCCTACTTTAAGAATGGTGTCCAATCTCTCTCCCTAGCTGGTCACTTACATAGCTTTTTCCACTTGCTCCTGCCATCTGTATCTGTTACTGGTTAACACTAATCACACTGCATTCACAGGATGGGAATTGTAAGAAAATTTCTTGCATTGTGGCTTTTGTAATAGCCACTATGCTAGTGCTTACAGTGTCTTGTGATTCTAGAGCCTTTTCTCCTTTTGGGTTCTTCTTTTGAATATTACATTTTGTCTTGCATGTTTGATTTATTCATCTATACTATGTTTACCTTGTGATTTTGGTTTTTGCTTGTTTTTTTTTTTAACTCCTTAAATTTAGGAACTTCAATAATATTTATTTTGTTTCTACCTGTCAATTGTGACTCATTTTGTAGCTGCTCATGTGGGTATGCGTTCCCACTATGGTGCATATTGCTAGTCAGTTATTACAGATCACTGCTTACTGAGCAAATACCTTTGAAGGCCTGGTCAAACATTGTACATCTGATGATCTGATTATGGAGAGGTGGCCATTTAAAGGCACTTTTTGTTAGGTGTTTAGAGGCATGCAAGACTTTCTCTGTAAGAAAGAACAGATTTAACACAGAAGGAGAAAGCCTATGTCTCCAGTCCACTAGTTTTCCAGGCTGAACTATTGGGTAGCTAAGCCATACAAGAAAATTGGTCAGCTTGTTCTCTAATTTTCATCATATAACATGAGGTGTTAATTGAGGTTGAGCTGACATGTCTGAAGAGAATTCTTTAGACAAGAATGTGTCTGATATAATATTCATTCATAAGCTTGTAAATGGTAGCTGAAATCCTTTCACTTTCTTTGGGCCTGGGAACTACTCTCTATAGAGCCTTGTTGATGGAAGGTATGATTCAGCTCCAAAATCTACTCCTCCAAGCTCAAGCTCTGTACTTGTGACTAAACTTCAAGATGAGAATTTCAACACCTAATCACTTCTGACAGAAAGGGACATACTTGACCTACAAAGTGGAGAAAGATACAGCAAACAGCCTAAACGTGAGCTGAGGAAGAGAACAAAGTTCCAAATGGAAAAGACAAATAATGTGTAAAAGTGCAAGAAGTGCTCTTCACTCAATGACACATAAGTCCACAGAGCATTTGACAAAATCCTTAAAGTTTCGGTATTGTAATACTCTTTATCTGTGCCAAGGTGAATTATACCTTTAAGTAAGTTGTAAACAGGCAGCTAAGGACCTGTATTCTCGTTTGATTGTTACGATATAACAAGCTCATGATTTACTGTCAGATAAACATCCATTTTTTACAAGCTTATAATTTGGAGGCCAAAGTCTTAAGAGTCTGACAGTTTAGCACTCTCTCAGCCATGGTTTTATGGCACTGTAAAAATACAATGGTAAAATTGTAAATGTAAAAGTTAAATAAAATGATGGAAATTCCAAAAACCTTTTAAAACAACAAACAGCACACAGGCTCTTCTGTTTTTCTGTCTTGCATTCTTTTAGTTATGGCACTATATAAGCAGTTAATATTTTTTTATATAATTGTAGTGGTTATCAACAAATTACTTTATCCTGTTACTTAAAATGAGTGTGCTTCAGTTACTTAATTTAATATTTATCGTGACTTCAGGTATGTTTTGTAGAGATCAGAGTGCTGGTTTCAGATGTTATTTTAATTCTAGAATATTAAGCTGGTTCCATCTGTTTTGGGAAAAAGCTTCATTTATTTTTGTCTACTGACTACGAGTGCATAGCTATACGCCCCCTTTGCTCCATTGGGTGCACCCGAGGAGCATGGGAGATTGAGTACAGGAGGTCATCCATACAACCAATGTGTTCCCCCTCCAAGCTATCAGTGACATCTAGACACTTATTCTGGAGCTCACCATGATTCCCAAAAGAGAAGAAAGGGTTACTCACAGTTGCTTTCTCTAGTCGTAGTTTTCCTGAGGCTTGATTTGTATACTGAAAGTCTTAAGTCCAGTCACCATCATGACTTTCCCATGATTCACTGAGGCTGGCATGTCACCATCATCTGCCAATAGTGGGGCAATATTCTTATAACTAGAACACCTTGTCAGCCCATTGTCACTATCTTGTTTTGGTCCTTAGTGTGGCAGCGATACGGAAACCAGATTTCCACTGTCAATGATAGGCTGTATAGCAGTGAGCTAAGGCAGTAGTCTCGCTGAACATTATTTATGGTGACCAGCATGGAGAACTTATTTTTGCCAGTACCCACTGTCTAGAAGTCAAACACCCAGCCACAGATGGAGCTACTCAGGCCAAGGTCTCTGAGTTTTACCTCAAGGCTAGAGGGCACACTGGTGTTGAAGGCAGAGCCATAGTCAATGAAGAGTATCCTGACATAGGTGTTTTTTCTTTCCTGATGTCCCAGAGCAGTGTGCAGAGTGAGGGAGATGGCATCATCCACAAATCTTTTACACTGGTATGCAAATTGTAAATAATCCAGGGTAGCAGGGATGTTGTGGTTAATGTGGATCATAACCAGTTTCTCTAGACACTTCATAACCACAGAGGTTAACACAATGGGGTGATAGTTATTTGGGTAGAAAACAGCAGATTTCTTTGGCAGGCAATATTGTGGTTTTCTTAAAACACTGCAGCACTGTACATAAAAAAAGCAAAATGTTGAAGATGTCAGTGAACTCCTATGACAGCTGTATGACACATGCTTTTCAGGATGCAGGATGAGATGCCTTCTGGGCCAAATTCTTTGCGAGGTTTAACAGTACTGTTTCTTTAGGAACGTTTGAGGGAATTCACAGTACTATAGCACCCACACAAACACAGAAAGCAGAATGTGCAAATACGAATAATGTCCAGTCACAGGATTTAAGGCAAGGATACTGGATCTGTGATGTCAGAGGGGGACATTTTTTGTACACTGAGTCATTCCATTTCTCTCTTAGGAAGAGAAACATGTCAATATTACATTTACAACCCAGCAGATGAACAGGCAATAGGCACCCATTGTTGGCACTGGGGGTGAGAAGTTAAAAGGCTGTTTGCAGATTGTAGGTATTTGCTGTATTGCAAAGGAGTCACCACTTTGAAGGCTTTGGCTGGTTCAGATTACAAACAATACAAAGTTGTAATAACAGAACTGCTCCTTCCTTGGAGGATTTCTGTATTTACCTGACTTGGCAAATAACATGTTTGACAATATTGGTTTCTAAACAGTAGATCTGTACTCATTAATGGTTGGTAACAATACATTTTGTTAACTTGTGTTTTCATTATGTGTTAAACCCAGGAAATTTAGATGTGCCATTGTTTAATCTGGTTGTTCAGAACTGATAATTGCAGGGACTGAAGGCGATTTATTCTCTGGCCAGGAGAAGGCAAAGGGAGGGGACGGTCCACTGAGAACGCTGCCAAGACACTCGGAGAGAGCACAGGGACTCGTAGGCAGACGAGGGTACCTGGCTGGCACGACGTGAGGCACAAGGACGGCAACACTAACTTCCAGGGAGGAAGAGACAGCTCCACAAGGAGACACCAGTTGTGGGTCCAGCGAGAGAGGGAAGCCGCATGAAAGGACAGAGCAAAGCTGGCAGACAAGAAATAAGGCGTCACAGCAATACAAGGAGCCCAGAGTGGAAAAAAGGAAGGATGAAGAGACGCTGACAAGGACTCAACGATTTGACAAAACTTCTGTTGGGAAACGGGTGTCCGGTGCATCTGTGGACAGTTAAACAATTAAGTGTTGGGGTAACCCAGAGAACAAACTGGACTCTGCACCACTAAAGGTAGTATCCTCTCATTTTTGTTTTTAATAGACTTATAGAGGGTGGATTGTGTGCTTTACTTTCTA
The DNA here is from genome assembly GCF_016835505.1 of Polypterus senegalus. Classification (NCBI taxonomy): domain Eukaryota; kingdom Metazoa; phylum Chordata; class Cladistia; order Polypteriformes; family Polypteridae; genus Polypterus; species Polypterus senegalus. Next base: position 69,016,776 of record NC_053167.1, read on the forward strand.
AAAAAGGAATTCTCTTCCTGATACTGTTAGATTTTGTTTATGTTCATTTATCTTTTTAATGTACTTATTATTGTCTGGTGTAATAGAAGTCACTGTTGCTTTTCCTGAAATTACTGTTGTGTCTTTGTTTGTGTGTTTACTCACCGCCCAATTTAAAGAAACCTGTGTGCTATTATTGGTAAATTTCAGGAGTTCCCAGTCTCTTGATAAAACTGGGTGGCATAGTCAGATATTTTAACAGTGTCTAGGTTAGATTACCTGTACTTGTGACCAGACATCTGTCACAGTGAGGCAGCCGAGCTACCCACTGCATCACCATTTACTCATTTTTCAAGTCCATATAATGTCTCCTAAAAGAATAATAAAGGAGTTTATTTACAGGAATCTGACATTCTGGCCATATTTTGTTCCAAAACACAACATAGATTCCACTTCCAAAGTGACCATCAAAACAAGTTTGTAAGCAGTTCATACACTATAGCAAAAGTATACAAATAATTTATTTAACAAATTCTACTTATGCAAGGGTCCTCAAACAATTATATTTAAACATGAAGTATTATTCAGAAAGTTATTTTTTTGCAACAGCTAATTTAGTCAATAGTCACTTTTATGATCTGTCTTGTGCACTGCAGTTTCCATGTGTGCTTCAGAGGAGACAGGACGTAATTGCTGTGTTCAGTTGTTGCCAGGATGAATTTTAAATTCTGTTCAGACATTTGTACAGAAGAAGATGAAGAGAAAATTGCTCAAGCATACCATTTTAAATTCATTCTGTATAGGATAAGAAATTAACTTTTGAATATTCAAATGCTTTGCTGCAGTATCAGTGTTCTCAAATATATTATTATTCTGTTACTTAAGATATAAGCTATAATGGAATTAGTAAATTTCACAAAGTGAAAAGTATAATCCAAAGCAGCATGTTGGCTCAAGGGTTAGTGCTTCTACCTCACATACTCTTAGGACTTGGGTGTGATTATGCATGGAAGTTGCTAGTCTTCCACATGACTACATATTATGAAAAAAGTGACAATGTCCTGAAGGCACACAGTGTCAGGTTTAATCATAAGTGAGCAAGCCAACAGTGTGGTTGTGAATTTGATTTATGCTGCAAATGGTATACAATGAAAGGGCTCCTGTAAAAGTGTAATAATTGTAAAACTAACAAGAATGAAAGAACATAAAAATAAGGATGCCCTGTTTAATGCCCATGGTTTAAATAAGAAAAAATTATAACGGCTTTACAGTCCAATAGGGTTAGCTGCCGAGCTGAGGTCTCACCTTTTTTGGTAGCCGGTTCTTTAGTAAATGCCTTCTGTCAACAAACGTTTTATAAGGCAGGAGTTTGGGCTACTGATGATCTGCCAGAAGTGACACGAACGCCCTTCATGTTGGCTTTCCTCCATTCTATAACAGAAAATGGAAGAGAGGCCAATGCTGGTGTCACCCCTTTTATCTTCCTCTTAACCATAATCCATGAGACACTCACTATGCTCGCGTGCTTGACTTAACATACTGTTATGGTGTATAAAATCTGTACATTTTGGTTTCCATTATATTTTGTTCAAGACACGACAACAGATGAAATTAACAAATTAAAGCAAGTTTTCTTCCCTTACACCTTACTTTTATAACACTTGTTCATAGCTTCGTGCTAATTTGGTTTTATAGCCTGGGAAAGGATGCTGAGCTGATACCTCAGGCTATTGATTACTTTATGGATGGACATCTGGAACAACAATTTGCTTTATAGTCTGTGACAGGAAGAACTACTGATACCTCAGAGTACATCAAAGGTTTTGTTGTGTGGGAAAACGGACATTGAATTAATTCATCAATCATTTGGACAGCCAGCCAATCAGGTGCATGTGTTTTGAAACCAAGGCTTGACATTTCATAATAAATATGCCTTGGTTTGGAAAGAAGAAGAGAGAAGCAAAGGGAGAAGAAAGAGAAGCAAAGGGAGAAGAAGAGAGAAGAAGAAGAGGAACGGATGAAGACGGCCCTGGTCATCAGAAAGGCATCATGAACATCGATTGCTAAATCAAACGCCTCCCTGGGACATTCATCCTTGTCATCTGTAACTTTTCGTAAGCTTTTTCTAAAGACTATATATATTCAGACTTTCCTATCACTACCTATTTTCTAGTATTCTTTGTTCTTGTGGTATTATTATTATTCTTGCAATAAATACCATGCTGCTTTTAACTTTCAATGCTTTGTCTTAATGTCTAGAGTGATTGAAGTAATAAGTTAGATTTCTTTGAGCACCTGGTGACAGCCGGATTTTTGCCATTATTTCTGTGCTGCGAGGTTTATATGACTGAGAGTGAAGAGCGCTATACTCAATAGAAGGAACAAATACGAGAAAGAAGGTATTCTTGGCTGATGAATGGCTTATAGTCAAGAGTGCTGAGTTTTTGTATGTTTAAATGTATTCTTGTAGACCAAAAGTAATATTTAGGTCTGAGATATCACTAAAACATTGTATTGTTGTTCGTGCCGAAAATAAGTAAGTCTCTTGAAGTGCTGAATGACAGGCTGTTATTCCTATAGCACTTGTGTGGTTTAAAGTGCTAAGGGTTAATCAGCGTGTGTGTGTCATTCATGGAGCACTGTTGTGGTTAGGGTCTGTGTGTGTGTTTATCTATGTGTGTGTGTGTTCATCTTAAAGTGCAACAGTAGACCAACCCGATAACGAACTTGACGAGAACACTTACCTTTGAGGAAACAGGTAAAAGGGCAAGTGGAGGGAAATACCACGATAATACATTTTGGCGCAGCGAGCAGGGTTTAACGGAGTAATCATGTGTTGCATTTTTGTGTGTTTGGTTTCATTTTTCAAAGACAGGGATGGATCGTCCACAGGCGGCAAATATGCTATAATCGCATGCTGGCATACAGCCGGCACATGTCAGCGTGCATCAACAGCATTTCTAAAGTTTTTTAGGTATACGGTAGAATCAGCTATTACAGCTGTGTTTTCTCCGCTAAAAACGGTGGCAGCAGCCACAACTTTAACGGCAACGGGTGTAGAGAGTGAAGAATCGCAGGCCGTTGCGCTAGTCAAAGACGCAGAGAAGCCGTCTCTGCATAAAGTGGAGGCAAAGGCGGCTAAAATAGAAAATATACACTTGTCTGCTGGTCAGACAGGTTATGTATTGTTAATTATTATAAAGCAGTTAGTTGTGGAGGCAAGACAGATGAGAAATAGATGGCCAAAAAGTCGCAAGCAGCTAGCAGTACACGTACAAATGTATAAAGAGAATGCCACACAGATTAAGCAACGATCGCTCAGTGTTAAAGTGTGTGCTTTGATTTCGGGGTCTTTTGACCCTGAGAAACAGGAGATAAATGCAGGATAACTTAGTTTTTCACAGATCGCTGCACTCTCATATTTGCTTGCTGATAAGAGAGCCGCTTTTGTTGAAAGGCAAGAATACTCAGCTGTTACGCTGTACACCGGAGCACAGTTAATAGCAGAGCAGATTGCTGATGGGACAGGAGGCAGTCATTCAAGTATGCTGGTTGTTGTGCAGGCTAAACAGGCAGAGGTGTTTTATGATAGCGAGGCGAGGCTTGCAGCAACAGAGATCAGCGGGGGAGGAGCAGTTGTCAGGTCTCAGCGAGGGGTGGAAAGAAAACCCCCTGAGGCCATTGTTTTAAAGGTGGTCCCCTGCAAATGAGATAAGCGGAGTGAGAGTGTAGATCTGCACAAACTGACCCTTGTTTTAAGGAAAAAGCACGTTTTTAACTTTGATTTACATTTAACACTGAAGTAGCATCGATCCTTATAACTTTAAAGGTGAACAGCTGTTACAGGCTATAGGGCAGTGAAACATCCAGCAACAGCAGTAGAAATGAAGCTGATTATTAGTAACACACCATTCAAAGCCCATGTTGATTAGTGCTGCTTAGAAAACAAAATTTACTGTATATTGGAGAGGCAGAGTACAAGGAAAGCTGCTATAATGTGAGGGTTATTTGTATGTGGTAATGAAGGAAAGTGTAAGTGACAATATGGTGTGCATTTGTTTAGTGATGGACAAATGCAACAATTGGTATGAAAAATGGCATGTGGCATTATAAAAACAGCCAATGCCAAACTGTAAGTGAAAGAAAGTGAAAAAAGTTAAGTGTTTTCTTCCATTATTCTCTACTGAACTGCATTCTCTGTAGCCATTGTAGACTGCAGGGCATGAGTTGAATAATGTGACTGAAAACTAAGTGAATTAAAGAAAGAAATACAGAAGATGAAAGCAAAGCAAATGTATGTATATGAAAGCTTTTGAATGTATTTGAATTAAAAGTGAATGGATTGAAATGGCCATTTTAGCAGTTAGTTTGATTGAAATTCTTATTGGTGTTACAAGCAGCACGTTCATATTGGGGAATAAGAAAATGGAAGGCAGTGGCTTACCATCCAGTTTCTGGCATGTAGAACAAAGGGAAAAAAATGTAGCTAGTGAGCTGAGTTGAAAGCTGTTGTTTTGATACTAAGAAGGACATACAGAAAGGCCTGTTGTGATTCACACTAACAGCTGGGTAGTTTTTAGGGTCTTTGTTAAATGATCACCAAAGCAGGAAGAAAGACAGGTGTCACATATTTGTTAAGTCTGTCTGGTAGGTAAAGAGCTCCAGGAGTTATTGTGGAGCAGGGACAGAAGGCAGACATTTTAATAAAATATGTGAGCACTCTCTCTTTCTCTCAATTAGAAATTAATATTATTTCATTCACTCTGGTTGTGGACAAAGTATGGCAAGTTGCAGCACTATTAATAATTACACCTGATAACAAGGTCTGGATTAATAGTCTAGGAAGAACATCATCCAGAAAATGAGAAACAGTGGCTGCTAGAAAAAAGGACAAAAGACTTGATTTGACTGAAAGTCAGAAAATACTGTTTTGCATCCTTGTCTAAAGACTGAATTTGTGTGCGACAAAGTTTTTATACTATGACCTGAAGCAAGCATCAGAATCCTGCTGAAAGAGGCCAAGGGACTGCATCATCATCACCACCATTGTCGAGCACTGGACTGAGGAAAAGACACCTGGACACTGAGAGATAAAAGCTAAGTGTTCTTTTCCCTAAGCACATAATATGGGATGTATTGCATGCAGAGGGAAGCTGGTTTCTAAGGGCAAGACAGGATAGTTTAGGACACATTTGTAGGAATTTCATAGGACCCAAAGGGAGAATAATGATCAAGACAATCAAGAAGACTATGAGGGAATCACTTTGTCCAAAAGGCCTAGACAGATAGGTTATGCCTTATTTAGCATTTGTTTTAATTTTTTGTAGTCTGTATATTGATGTGTATAGCCCACTAGGCTAAACTAGGTGATTTAAAGTGATGTCCATTCTGGGTTGGGTTAAATGTCAATATAGTGTCTTGTGTTTCAATGGTCACTTTGAAACAGGCCATTTTCCTCCACCTTTTTGAGGCCCATTAGTTGGGGGCCATAGATATTCTGTGCTTTGTGGGTGATGGAAAGGTGTAAAGGGGCATGAGTGTAAGACCAGTTGTGGAAAAGCAGTAAAGAAGCTTGCAATGTGCTAAGTGAGTACAAAGAGGGGGATAAATGGAGTGCTGGATGCCCTAAAGACTATAATGTTAGTCACTTAGAGGCAAGAAGCTGCACTGCAGGGAGCTGCACAACAGTATCTGTGACTGTGGAAGTGATGCTTCAGCGAGGAGGCAGTTAGCATTCCTTTGGTGGTCCTCCAAAGAGTTGTGCTCAGGGTGCACTATAACATTTGCTACATTTGAAGGGGTGGGAATGGCATTTGAGTTCTGTGATTCCACCAGGCTGGTCCCACTCTAACTACAGCTGAGCTAACCACCACGCCACAAACCACCTCACACCTGGTGTGCCTTTTATGGCTACCATAGTTAGGAACTGGGGGAAGTGCATGTCTCAGAGGGAACCATAAAACCAGGAATATAACATAAGGAACTGGATATTAAAGCTAAATTAATTAGATACATTTCAGCTTTGAATTCTAAACTAGAATGTTAGATTTGCAGTTTTGTTAATGTAATTATTTAGTGAGTAAATTGGTCCAATAATGTGTGCTAAAAAAAAAAACAAAGTAAAGAAAGCGTGAACAAAATTTAGAACAAAATAGAGCAACTAAATTTAGAGAAGTTTTTGGGCCTTTTGACAAACTGGTATCCTACATTGTATAAGATATTAAAGTTCAGAACTGTAAAGTTTATCATAGAGAATTCATATGACACTATGGAAATGTAATATAATGTACAATGCAGGAGGTCATTGTTATGGGAAAGTGATCACATTAGAGAAGGACACTAAGAGTTGAAGGAGGCATTTCACATGAACACCAAGTAGTGGTATAAGCCAAAAATATTTTTAGTGCTCAAGGAGGGAACAGGAGAGGGTGTCCACCTGTTGGGTGCAGCTTCCAGTGGTGATCTGTTGGATGGAAAGACACTTGATGCCCCATACAGGATGTCCCAATTTATTCTGGCCAGAATTGGTGGCAGTCAGATCTCTCTACTGATTGAATAAATTGAGCAGGGGAAATTACTTTGGTTTATTTATATTATTTATGATTATTATTATTATTTATGATAGTTGAGATGAAGGCCTCATCTGAGGAAACGTGTTCCTTCCTAAGACCAGGTATTTAGTTATCAGATGCAAAGACATTATAAAACCATTTCTGTTGTTAGTATAGAATTGTAGCTTAGATAGATGGACGTGTTTAGGGGTCCAGGGGTGGAGTAAATAGTTACCATTGTTTAGGTGAAACACAGTAATGTGGCAGACATTAATTTAGAATTGACACACCACTTGAACTTGGAATAGGTGTTTAAGATTTAGGCAATCCAGCTTCCATTTTGCATACAGCATCTTTGGCATTTGAAGAAATAAAGACAAGAGCTGCAGAAATAACAGAACACAGGAATTACTAGAGTCAACTAGCCAAGGATTCAGAATGCTTATGGAATCATTATGAAATGACAATGGCAAATTTTGCAGTATATCTGATGGGATTGTAGCATAAGAACTGCATCTGCTGATACATTTTTCTTTTTCTGCTAATTGTAGGAGCTGTGAAGCTTCAAATGTCCTTGGTGAGCCAAATCTGCTTGAGGGACTGAGTACTTGGGCAGTGTGAGGCGACTGGAAGGACGTGGGAACACACTACCAACCCGGACGGCCAAGGGTTTGAAGGACTCACAGTTCATCTTTAGTTTGTCTGACCAAAATAGGGGTGGAGTGTTATGGTGTATAAAATCTGTACATTTTGGTTTCCATTATATTTTGTTCAAGACAAGACAACAGATGAAATTAACAAATTAAAGCAGGTTTTCTTCCCTTACACCTTACTTTTATAACACTTGTTCATAGCTTCGTGCTAATTTGGTTTTAAAGCCTGGGAAGGGATGCTGAGCTGATACCTGAGGCTATTGATTACTTTATGGATGGACATTTGGAACAACAATTTGCTGTATAGCCTGTGACAGGAAGAACTACTGATACCTCAGAGTACATCAAAGGTTTTGTTTTGTGGGAAAACGGACATTGAATTAATTCATCAATCATTTGGACAGCCAGCCAATCAGGTGCATGTGTTTTGAAACCAAGGCTTGACATTTCATAATAAATATGTCTTGGTTTGGAAAGAAGAAGAGAGAAGCAAAGGGAGAAGAAAGAGAAGCAAAGGGAGAAGAAGAGAGAAGAAGAAGAGGAACGGACGAAGACGGCCCTGGTCGTCAGAAAGGCATCATGAACATCGATTGCTAAATCAAACGCCTCCCTGGGACATTCATCCTTGTCATCTGTAACTTTTTCGTAAGCTTTTTCTAAAGACTATATATATTCAGACTTTCCTATCACTACCTATTTTCTAGTATTCTTTGTTCTTGTGGTATTATTATTATTCTTGTAATAAATACCATGCTGCTTTTAACTTTCAATGCTTTGTCTTAATGTCTAGAGTGATTGAAGTAATAAGTTAGATTTCTTTGAGCACCTGGTGACAGCCGGATTTTGCCATTATTTCTGTGCTGCGAGGTTTATATGGCTGAGAGTGAAGAGCGCTATACTCAATAGAAGGAACAAATACGAGAAAGAAGGTATTCTTGGCTGATGAATGGTTTATAGTCAAAAGTGCTGAGTTTTTGTATGTTTAAATGTATTCTTGTAGACCAAAAGTAATATTTAGGTCTGAGATATCACTAAAACATCGTATTGTTGTTCGTGCCGAAAATAAGTAAGTCTCTTGAAGTGCTGAATGACAGGCTGTTATTCCTATAGCACTTGTGTGGTTTAAAGTGCTAAGGGTTAATCAGCGTGTGTGTGTCATTCATGGAGCACTGTTGTGGTTAGGGTCTGTGTGTGTGTATCTATGTGTGTGTGTGTTCATCTTAAAGTGCAACAGTAGACCAACCCGATAACGAACTTGACGAGAACACTTACCTTCTAGGAAACAGGTAAAACGGCAAGTGGAGGGAAATACCACGATAATACACATACATTTGAAGATAAGTTACAAATAAGGGAAAACCGTTAAATTTCGGACAAGTTGACTGACAGTATGCTGTTGAATTGACGCTGCAGTATGGTATGTTTTATTGCTATAATATGTGCTGTGAAAATGGCCAAGAATAGATAGAAGAACTTGAACATGTGACATATAACTAAAGTGACATGCTAGGCAAAAGTGAGAGCACAATTAAAATTAAGTACTGGATCTGTTTACTGTAGTGCTATAATTGAAATTTGCTGTGTAGTAACTGTTTCATAGCATGATAGCGTGAAGACTGTTGTGTGCAGTCAATCAACTGAGTAGGCAGAGATGCAAGAGAATATCAGTATATTGAAGAAAGAACAGCTTGAGTTTCTTCATCAGATTCAACAAGCAGGGAAAAAACACATAACTTGATGAAAGGACTGCACGAGTTGATGTAACCTTTGTGTACAGTGTCCATTTTAGGACATCCTCTTCCCTCCAACAAAACTTCCTCCTTCAAACTTCATCCTCCATCCTGCCTCTTTCAAAACAGGCATTTGTCCTCCAACCACTGGTTAAAAGCTGCTCCTGCATTCCACTGTCCGACAAAGCGCCATTCCTCCTTCCTGTCTCTGACATCTGCCAAAATCTCCCTCCTACCTCAAGCTTCAAATACAAATATATATATCCTTCTATATAAAAGCGGTCGGGATTGTCCTTCCGTCCCGTGAGTGCTACGCAGGCGCGGAGTTTCACACACGCCCCATCCATTTTGCAATGCACAATGGGATTTGTAGTTTCGTTTTTCCAGGTAAAAGATGATTTTCTACTCCAGACTGTGCGATATCTTCTTCTTCTTTCTTACTATATAAAAGCGGTCGGGATTGTCCTTCCGTCCAGTGAGTGAAAAGCGTAGCGGTATTCCGCTTATCACAGACTTACTACTTGCAGCTTGCAGTACGAAGCGACATGATGTGAGCAGAGTTCTGGTGCTCCCATCGTTCCCTTGCTTTTGTGCGCGATGCGCTGGAAAAATAGACAAAATTATGTCTCTGGAAATAATTAATGTTGATGGAGTACAAATGCCTCACCGCGTAGTAAATATCCGGGGGGTTCAAAAGGGCGACCTCAATATAGAAAAAAAGTTTAAATTTCCTCACAAAAATAACAGAAACTATAAGTATTAAAGTAATAGCGCTCAAATGCAATATAACCAAATTAATGAGTTTGTATAAAATATCAAATTGATCTACATATTGAATTGCCTTAAGAAGTGGTCAACTTAAAAGTCGGTCGCCTTAAAAGGCGGGTGAGCTTAGTATACTATATATCGTGATGCGTGAGTCGATGTCTTGCACCTCAAAGTCTCAGTACCTTAGCAAAACCAGCTTTATTCGAAACAGGAAAATTTGAAACAGGAACAGCAAGGTTATTTATTGTAGGGGAATCTACCATTCTACTGAATACAGATACGCTAAACAGGTGGGGTTGGGGCCAGGTCAGTGGTCAAGTTTTAATGTTCCCTGAATCACCCATTGGGCAAACAGCACTTTGCATGTGGCACCGCTCAGCTTGTAGTTCTTTCTGTGGTTGCTTCAGTGATGGACAAGCAACTCTGAGCAGATGCTGTAGTCATGCTTTAAAAAGTTCAGAAGTCTCACAATATATACTGTATATACTGTATATGTGTGATAGCTATCTGTCTTTTGGCCATAAAATGTATAAAAGCAGTGGCATAGAGAGGGATACAATTCAGAGATGAAAGTACACCATTAATCATAATTACATCTATGATCAATCACTTTGAGAAAATACATTTCAGGAAAGAGTCTAGCCCAAAATCATGGTAGAAAAGCTAAAGTGGGCTTCAAAAATCTCTGAAAAATGTCTTAGTGAACCAAGGTAAAGTTATGTCAAAATGGATGATAGAGAGATTGCTCTGGCTGAATGAAAGGTGTCTGTTATAGGCAGAAAATAAATATTTCATTGATGAGATGTGAGCACAGATTTGTCTGACAGCTGTTTGTGCTCCTGTGTCCCAAAACATTAAAAAGTTTGGTAGAAGAGATAGACCTGTATTTGTGAAGACCAGAAAGGTCTGAAATTTTTATTTGTTTGAGGCTGGTACAAGCCTGACATAGGGAAGGCAGACGGGGATCAGATTATAAAGATAGGTTTAGGGCAGACTTAAGCAATAGGAGTAAGAGATGGGATGCAGGAATGGTTGGATGATGGGAGAGCACAATGTTCTTGCCATTTGTTTTTGCTTCTAAAAACACATACAGTAGATATTTCCACCTAAAGTTTTTTTTAACCATCTCTGATTTAGTAAAAGGTATGATGTAATAGAGGTGGTTTATTGAAATGCCTCCAGCAGGATTGAACCCTGCTTCATCCTGGGATGGCCTGCATTTTGAGTGGCGCTTTCATACAATCCTTGTATTTATATGGCTATTCTCCCAAAGTCTTAGTAATGGTGGAAGATTAATGGTAAACTCTTTGTTTGTGTACCTGTGCCTTGCCTCCAGCACTCTGGCTCTTCACAAGCTTAGCCTGGATTAACAAGCAATAAAAAAAGCAAGGCAGTATGATGTAGTATTTTTTTTAATAAAGGAAGTCTGAAACTATGACCAATGTGTAGAAAAGACACCTAGATATTTTTAAGGGTTTTTAAGAAGGTTATTGTATTCATCTTTACTATGGGGCTATACTGTAATTTTAAAACATTCTGGACTTCTGTTACACATTTATTTATTTTTTTATTTAGCTGTTTCTGTTTTTCAGGTAAGTTCTTTAATCTTTATATTCTAAGCTTTCAAGAAGAAAATGTTAAAGGACATAAAAGCATTTATGTTTCAAATTTTAATAAGAAGTAATATGCAGCTCCACTCCCTGCACTTAAACTATATGGCAAGATCTTTTCAGCTCTAAATATTAATTCTGATGAAAAAAAGGCAAAACAAAAAATTAATTATATTCTGCTCAAATTATTTTGCTGCACTATAATTCATAAAAAGAAACTTATATGGTAATACATTTCTTGTCGTTGATGAACGTTTATGCAGTTTGCCTGTTTCTTTAATTGAAATTATAATTAAATCTGGAGCTTGCAGTATGTTTTTCTACTTATGTAAATTACATATTCAGCATCCAAGAAGAATGACATTAATAAAGCTGTTTATATCCACAGATCTTGTGGTTTAGCTGGGGACATATCCATACAAAATAAACAGACAAGCTGAATTTTATTGTTTCAGTACTCTGACTCATATTAGAAATGACAACTTTTGCTTTCTGTTCAGTCATCTGGCAGACTCCAATTAAAACTAGCTTGTGCTTCAGCAACAAGAAGGTTAAAATATTTTGGTGACTCCAAGTAATTGGACAGAGCAAATGGAATAACTTGTGCTTCATTTTATTTAACTTTACACTGTTACACTGCAGTGCTCATATTTGTAAATGTTTAGTTAACAGTAAATTCTTCTCATTTTCTCCTATTTTCCCTTTTTCTTTGAACTAATTCATGCTTTTCCAGAATTATTCTGCCTTAACACAACTAAGTTCTTAAATTTTAGTGCAGTTTTATTTTTGAAATGCAAGTACCTACAGTAAATTCAAAACTATAAGCATAGAACAGTGGAGTTGCACATTCTGTATTCAGCTTCTGCTGGCTGTTGTAAACTAATGCTAGGTCCCTTGTCTAGCATTCCAGGCAGCTAGCCTGCTTTTCCCTTTAGACAATTTCTTAACTTCTCTATTAGTTCTGTGCCACTCTTTGTACTTCACAGCTATTGCAAAGTAAAACATTACTGTATGAAAAAAAGCTCCACGCTGACAGGCCACTGTTTTACAACACCCCACAGTGTTGGGTGGTATCTTTCAGTGGCTATCAAAATGGCTGTCCCTTCTGTTTTACCAGGGATATTACACTGTTGTTGTTAGTCCACTTGACATGACTCCATGGAATTGTTCTGTTCCCTCAGCCCTGCTTTCAGCCAAACACTTAGCCTGAAAAGGAAAGTATGAATAAAGCAGTATGTGGGTTTGTTTATTTGTTTTCACATGCATGATATACAGCTAATCAGAGCCCAGACAAATTTGGCAGAGGCAAAAATCTGGCGATACCATGTTGTTGATACAAGATTTATGAATAATAATTGAAAAGACATGCTTCGTATAGCATTGGGTTCCAGGGGATATGCATATTTGCTACAACACCTTTGTTAAGTGACACAAAAATTCAATTCTAGAACAACAAAACTTGGAGTGTTTCACTCACCATCTACAGATTTACACTAAAGGAGGGTGACTAAATAAATAAAGGAAATAAAAGATAAAAGCTGAAATATGCTTTATGCTAAAATGAACCATGGTTATTTACAATTTGGAAAGATGACAATTACATTGCTTCACAGTATTCAAAATGTCCATTCCAAATAAAGGAAATGTGCATTTGCATCAGTTTAACAATGGAAGGTAACTGATACCTAAAAAACATCAACCCCACATAGAAGTGGGAAAAGATGGAGAAGAAGAAGAAGAAACTTGTTTAGTTTAGGATTGATGCCAAATTAAGTTTTTTTCTTAATATGTAGGATTGAAGACATTAGTTTGTATTATTACAGAATCGAGCTGTAATGCTTTATTGCCAGATTCTTCAAATGGTTTGATTTTCTGTCTATAGGAAAGTCAAGACTAGCTGCAAGGATCACGACTAGAGTAAACCCTGTATGTGTCTTCTGTGCTTCAGTAGGCCATTAGGTAGGGGGAGAGACAGAGGTAGGTAGGTAAAGTCAGAGAGAGGTGTAGCCTGGTCAGATACATGCAATGCAATGCAATGCTAGGGCAGGCAACACAGCAGGTGACATGGAAGCCCAGCCAATAGAGGGTACAAACTATCAAGAGGATATGTGATTATAGAAAAGTAGGCTGTTTGTTTTGCCTTTGTTTTGTACTTTGTGTTACTCACAATATTTATCCATACCTGGGTTATTTTTTTGTTCATTTATGCCCTTATGAGACCACGGCCATATATGGCATTTGATGTTGCGCAAATGAATGTTACGCCGCTGACAGTCCTTGTTACCCAAGTCTTGAACCCTTCTTACTGCCAGGTAGGATGGCTCACCTACTTGAGGTGTACAGAAAGCTTAATTTTCTTTAGCTCCCCTTCTTTTATCAGTCACAATTCTGCAAACTAAAGGGTAATGACTGCCAGTGTTGACAGTTAAAAAGATTGCATATCCCGCTCTCCTCCTGACTTTAATCATTAATGTCCTGTTCTCATCAAAACTGTTCTAATGTGTTGCTATCAGTTGGCTCAGGTGTTGTACCCATTTCTTAACCTTTGTGGCTTCTTTTCTTGTTAAGAAGGCAGGCTCTATTGTAGGAGTAAAGTTGGACAGTTTAACATCTCTGGCAAAGCGACGGGCATTAAGCAAACTCCTGTTAATCATGAAGAATCCACTGCATCCACTGAACAGTGTCATCTCCAGACAGAGGAGTAGCTTCAGCGACCGACTGCTGTCACTGTCCTGCTCCACTGACAGACTGAGGAGATCGTTCCTCCCCAACACTATGCGACTCTTCAATTCCACCCGGGGGAGTAAATGCTAACATTACTCAAAGTTATTGTCTGCTTTTTTATTTTTATTTTTTTTCATTTTTCATTTTTATTGCTATTTAATTTAATATTTTTTTTATCAGTATACTGCTGCTGGATTATGTGAATTTACCCTTGGGATTAATAAAGTATCTATCTATCTATCTATCTATCTATCTATCTATCTATCTATCTATCTATCTATCTATCTATCTATCTATCTATCTATCTATCTATCTATCTATCATTAAAACTAACATTGCCAAGATCTACTATTACACCACATTTTCCCAGACATGTTTTTATCTCTTTCTTAAATAAAAATAAACTGTTGTCATTACTAACGATAAGGAGTGTTCATTGCATTATCCTTTATCTGTTATTTGGCCATATTTTCCTCCAAATTCAGGAAAGCTGCAGCAATCTGACATGTAAATCAGAGTTATGGGTACACCTGTCTCTTTGGTTGACTATCGGTTTATTATTTCTGCACATACTTATACAGTAAACATATCACCTACTGTCTGTTACTAATTCCTGTGTGTAAGTTAATAGTTTTAAAAGAAAATTAAAAAGTTGACTTTTAGAGCCCAAAAGTGATCAGAGTCATAAGACTACCTGAGGGTGACTGATTACAATTTGTTCAGATTTTTCAGGGTATTCTTATAGTTCAAAGTCAAGTACAAAGATACTAAGCTAATGCAAAATTGCAAGCAAAATAATGTACTAATGTCCCTTCCAGAGGGAGATCCTGAATTGCTGCCAGCAAACATTGCCAAATGGCATAATATGGATGGAAAGACATTTACACAAATTAATGTTACTCTCCAAATGACATTTTCTGCTCAGAATGCTTTTAAAAACAACTATGCCTGATTTAACTGAAGCTGTATGATATTTCATGGTTGTAAGACATTTGTTTTCTATTTATCCTGGCACTGAAGTTATGTCTCATGGAATAGAATATTTTTGAATAAAAGAGCACAAGAGTGTATCTAATTGCAAAGCACCAAAGTTAAAACTAACCATCTAGGTCTGTTTGAACAACTTTTTCTCAAGTGTTGAGTTTCTGCTCTTTCAAAAATCATTTAAATAATTTACTTAAATTAATTACCATTTAGAATTGTTGAAATAAAAGTTATTACAGCTTAATGTCTTTATTCCCAACAGTTCCTAGTGTTAATTTAAGAAGGTGAGTTCAATGACTATTGTGAGCACAAAATACTTACCTCTCCAGCTGGCAGTAGGACCTTTTCGTTGAAGTGAGCAGTTGACTATCTAATGACTGAGGTAGAGAGAATAAAACAAAGCATTTGAGGAAGTCCATCTAATTTATTCTACAGATTAAGCTTAAAACAAAAGTCTCATTCATTACATAAAGTCAGTGTTACTTTTCCTATGCGGTTTCCTAAACAAAAACAATGTACATTAACTTATTTGGCTGACACCTTTATCCAAGATGACTTAGAACATTTATGATTCAATTGCTTCATTTTTCTTTTGGTTTTCCAGTTGAAGAAGCGACTTGTTCAGGGTCACACAGTGTTAGTAGCGGAACCTGAACCCACAACCTCAGGGTCTAAGCTCCAAAGCCTTAAGCACTACCCAGTCTCATAATTTACCTGTGAATCAAAGTCTGGGGAACAGAATGACATGTCATCAGAAAGCAGGTTTAGATTTGTATTTCCCCTATATTTATTTTTTAATTTGTAATAAGTGATTGTTTGAAAGTTTGCAGACTTTGACAATGTTATAGCTTTTTTTTACTTGGTAAGTGATCCAGATTGGGATTGTCTGTGTTTAGACAATTAAACCTTTAAACGCAACATGAGATACACATGACTGTATTATAGAAAAAAGAGAACTGTTTCAAGTTACGGAATTTGTTTCTACTTTGGCTTTCCCATTAAGATTTTGCAAATAGAAGTTGTGATGGAACAATAGCATTTTTCATTTTTAAACTTAGTGCTATCAGATGCATTTGCTCAAGTCTGTTGTCACAAACGCCTACTTTAAAAACAAAGAGAAAGCAAACAAAGCAAACTGGTTTTTTTGTTGTTCTTATATTTTCCTTTCCCTAAGACTTTCAGGCCTTTACTGAGTAAGGCCTGTAGAAAATATTTACTGTGGTGATCTGCGTTTGTTTAGGTTTTGGTTCTTGCCCTGCTAAACTGGCTGTAATGTTCATTCTCCGAGGCTGTGTTTTGTTTTGTAGAGCATATTTTCATCTTGTTGACTAATGTCTTTCATGTTTCTCTGGTTCATAGCGGGTCTTAGAACAGCAACAGCCCAGTCCTGTGAGCTGGTCAAGTGAGAGTTTACCAGTGGATCTTTTCTTTTCTTTTCTTTTCTTTTCCTCTCTATCCATTTGTCTTATGTGCTGATGAACACAAGCCACCACACATTCCCCTGTTCTTCATATTGTGTGTTTAGTCATCTGATAGTCCGCCAAACAGCAGCTAAGATCTGCAATTTAGCACATTCAGCCAGTCCGTGTTCTTGATAGCTACAGATTCCATTTCATGACTTTTCCATGTAGATGGCTGTCTCCCGAACAATCAGCATCTGCCTGTTCCTATTAATTTATGCCTCTAGTCTACCACCTAGGTGTCAGATGCTTTTTACGTCTTAAGGTATATGTCTGTTTGATACTCATGGGTAATAGTTGTGTTTGCACAACTAGACAGTTTTCTGATTCGAGCATGTTAATGATTTATTGTCTGCATTTATCCTCTGTATTATGGGACATCACTAACACTCATTAGGAGCTTAGCTCTCTTCTGTTAATGCCAGTTGTATAGGCAGGGGATTCGGGTGGGGGATCTGCATTTGAATCCCGTCCAAGCTGCCAATGCATATCAAATAGTATAACAGCCCAAGGTGGGGACTGTTCTCTCAAAGAGATGTGATTGGTGTTTTGGGGTTCGGGGGGGATGGGGGGCTGAACACCTGAGATTATAGGCTAAAGCCCTGGAAGACACCCCAAACACCCTCAACAACACCAGTGTCATTTCTGCCTCAGCGCTTGAGTCTGCCTGGTTTACCATGTTCTCTGCATTTGTGGATTGACTGATAGTTATCAGTGACCATCAATGGATTTACTTTCTCAAAATCCTTTTCCTCGGCTCTGAGGAGTGGCTCAGCATATGCTATACAATTTGATAACTGGTTTATGAAGCTTCAATCTGTTTCACTGTGGTCTGGCTGTATCATACCCTCTGTCATTTTCATTTTTTTTGTATTTTGTTATTGTGCATACACATGACACACCCTGGAAAGTGTGAAATGCTGAATGTTGATTGGTCCTGTGGACTTAATATCAACATATACGTGGCTTTTTAAAAAATCCAAGGGTTTTATAAAAACAACACAATGCAGTGTAATCAGTTCAGATTTATTGTTCTGCGTATAAAGTAAAAACAAAACAATTACGTGCGTTGTTCACCACAACACTGCCAGTGGATGTGAATCTCCCTTCATAGGCTGTGAAAAATAACAACACAGACTGTAATAGAAGAAAAGTAGACACCATTTAGGAAAAAAAAATAATCATATGATTTGAGTGTACATCTGCCTGTTGTAAGTAGTCATGAGCAAACTCCACAGTGTTTGCTTTGCCTTGAGTTCAGAAAAATCACAGAAGTGTTTATGAATATTGCCGAACTCGGCAAATGCATTCAAGTTAATGGAAAAGGACTAATTGAACTAGATTTGACTGGATTATAATGGTGCAGTGATCTTTAAAGAGTCACTCAGTGCTAGGAAAAAGTCTGCCAACCATACAGGACCAAATATTGTGGCCAAAAAATTAACCTGAGTTGTACCACTGCACCAACATGCATCCGTGAGATAAAATAAGAAAGGAATCAGCCAGAGAAACTCAATCATATATTTCGTCAAAACAAAGCAGAATTGCTGAAATCTTAGTCAAAAGTCAGAAAAAATACATAGGTCTTTTAAAGGCACAAAATTCAAAGTAGCATGTAATGATTGAAGCCAATGGCTTGTTCTATTACTTGAAGTCACGCAGAAGGCTTTCCAAACTGTACAGATGCTTTGCACTTTTTCTTCTATCAAAAAGGTAGAAAATTCTTGCAAATAGCAATACATTTTTCATTATTATTATTATTTCATAGAGTCTCCTGTGTTTGGGGGTTAGTGGTTTTGCATCAGAATCCTTCAAGGTTTGTTTTTATCTCCATATAGCTAATTATGCAAATCGACCTGCACATTTGGAGCCAAGCAGAGATAACTCATTATTTATGCTGTATATGTTTTATAAACCTGGCTGTCACAGCTCCAGGGGATGTTGTGCAGGTCTTACAAAGCATTATGGGCCGCTGGGGAAAATGTTCTCCTAATCTGACCAAATTATCACTAAAAAATTTGATGAACAAGGGAAAAATTTGCTGCAAATAATGCTTTGGTGAAATTCGATGATCAACACTAGCTATAAGCTTTGGCAAAACATAACTATTGAAGAAACATGATTATAGAGACAAAAGTAGCATAATATACAGCCGGACCCTTTGGATATCTGGGGCGAAAGGGTGGTAGGGAGGTCGTTGCTGTGCCAAAATTTCACCCATGACACCCATTGCAAGCAAACAACATATCCTTAGCTCAAGAAAATAGAACCAAGAATCTGTGATAAAATTTATTCCTCATAAACATGGAAGGCTCATTTTTTTCTTAAATTATACACTTTGCTTCTTCAGAGTGGAGGTATTTGGTAAGTTTACAGGCTTTTATTTTCATGTTGGGACCCTGGTACGCAGAACTTACGTTATAAGTGCAAGTGCTGGCTAGGTATTTTTTTTTAAAAATACACAAAATGCTTCTCTTTTGAATGCAACTTCATGTGACAATATATACAGTATCATGATTGTGAAAAAATGACTTTGATTTGAAAAATATTAAACTTATCTTTTAATTTGATGACAGTGTGAAGAGAAAGAGTTAATATGTGGGCCAGAATAACATGGACATTTTAAAACTAAATTTGTGCTGTGCCTATGTATTTTACTGAAATGAATGACAGATTAATAAACTGACAGAATAGCCTTTTTTGAAAATGTGAGAGGTGGTTTATCCTGTTTACACAAATCAGCCTTGATGTAATGTTATTACAGGATGCATGAATTTTTATGTGTGTTATAGCAATACATAGTATGCAGTCGCATGCATTTGAATACAGCATTACAAGAAGTCAACAAATATTTATATGCATGCTAAAGAAATTTACAAAAATAAGCTATGCAAAATGCATGAATGTCAGGTCTAGGGTACATAATGCCTTCAATGCTAATAAAAATAAAGGAAAGGCGGACATTAGGGTTTGAAAAGCAGTTTGAGTGTCATTCATACTCCTTAGATTTAGAAGATTCAATTCACACAGTGTGCTATTCAATAATTAGAAATACTCTATGCCCAATAGACATGCAACCTAAACACGAAACATAAAACAGAGAAGCATAATACAATATATACAAAAAGTATACCTAGATCAGTCCTAGATGAGCCATATTCTGAAATCGATCACATCACAGGTATACAATGACAATATGAATTGAATACAGAATATCCTGAAACAGGTCCATTATTTGTGATGACGCATCCATTCAAAGGCATACAAAATGGGAGAAGATTATTAATGGGCAATCTAGGAATTACTACAATGAATTAAAGAAACTAATATGAGAAAGGAACAGCCTCAGTACCAATATATATAATAATGAGTCCTCAGCTTTGACTTTATTGGAGGGTTATAAAATGACTGGCTGAATATATTCTCTTTTTTGGTCTTTGTAATGTTAAGTTCTGAATCAGACTTATTGTGAGAAGTATCAAGATAAGGCAGTTATGTTCACTAATCATGATGCCAGAGAGTGTTGCATGTTGATTAGCAAGTAAGAATTTTATTGTACTCTGTATACATAATGGGAATGACATTAAAAACCTATAATTCAGCTGCAGTTTTTTTACTTTGTAGCAGAAGTAATTTTTGGGATGCCTCTTCATGTTATTATTATTGTCATAAACTGGGAGTCCCAAAAGCACTTAAGGTTACCGTCAAAACCCTGACCAGAAACAAAAGGAGCCTTAAAGAAGCTTTACAAAATAAGGGATAGCAACAGAGGTTCCCTAATAGCACAAAGGGAGTTGTCAGAGGAGGCAAGGCAATCCATAGCAAACACAGCTCCAATACAGAATATCAAGGTAAAGTCAAAAACAGAGCATGGGTTAAAAATCCAGGAAATCACAATAAGCACAAAGCAAAGTATAACAGAAGTAAACACTCCACTCCCTAGTGCAGTTGAAATGAACCACCTGGAACTATGGGAGACCCTCTGGATTTATAGGCTGAAGGACAGTTCCTGGTGGTGATTGGCACTTTGCCCCACTTTTTGGGGGACCACCCACATAATACATGGGACATAATCAAGGTATTTTCTAGCCACATACAAAAACAATGAATAATGCACATAATGAACAAACAAAAAAAAACATTAAAATAAATAAATGGCACAAAATGGACAAGACAGAAAAGAAACATGAACCCCAGCCAGGGGAAAAATGCTGGCTAAAACATAAAAATTTATAAGTAATTATAATGGAGTCTGAATAGTGCTCCAAATAGTCAGTTATGCCATTTTGTGATGTTTTTGGATATATGATCCATTGCATTCAGTGTTTGGATCATCTTTCCTAAAATGATAGGCTTTTCCCAATCATTTATTTTAATTATTTACATAGGTTATACTTTTAGAATCAGTCGAAGTCTATAGCTAACAGTAAAAGGAAAATAGCCATCTATTGATCTTCCCTATTTAATGCAATTATGAACAGCCTCTTTAATACCTCTGATTGTTGAAAACAAATATCATAAATAAAATCAAGTGTCAAGTGAGTATCATTACTTTTGACATGTTCAGTGGATTTAGCTTCAGCGTCAGAAACCCAGACAAATGAAAAGCATTTAAATTGCCCTGCCAATCTTTCCTAATTTAGATTTCTAACAGTACAAAGCATGAAACTGCCACTTATGAGGACTTGAAGTATCAACATACTGTACAATATGTTGAGCACTTAATAAATTGTTTGTGGTCATAATGTGTAACCTGTATGCAGTAGGTTTAATTTCAAAGTGTGAGAATGAACTCCCATGGCAAGTCGTTACAAAAAGTGAATTTACATTAAAACCTAATCTGGAATCCATCCCACTTGCTGTAATGGATGAGCAAGAGTTACAAGGCATTGAAACTGGAAGTCTTGACAGTCTTAGTTGAGAAATGTGTTGAGACTGCCATTATGATTTTCATAATACTGGATCATTGTTTTAAGTAGCACATCAAGTACTGCAATACTGACAGAATTTTGGTTTAATATGATCTTAGTGAAGAGATGCAACTCCAAGCAAGAAAAAGCTTCCAATCACATTCAAATTTCACAATATTAGGAAGACCACAAGCTGATCTCATTTTGATCAATTTTGTAGAATAGCTGATACTGTGAATGAGCCTGGAATAAACATTAGATGAAAGTAGTGTAAAATTAATATACTGTAAAATCTTTTTTTATTAATGAAATAACAACAAAGAAGGGGATAAACACAATGTGGTGAGAAAGTATCAACCGAACAAAATATCCATTTACATTATGACCGTGCTTAACTAGGCAACATGTTAGAAAGTGGACTCAGCTAAATTCAAACCAAAATACTGTAATATGTAAAAACTTCAGTCATTTGAAAAAAAATGTCATAAGGTCCCAAAAGTATTCTTTAACAAAATACAGTAGCCTATGTATGAACATTTATTTTTCAGAAACATTTAAGAGGATGAAGACATCCACCATTGAAACCAAGGAGTCAATCACATACTCCTCTTAACTACACATGCTGGAACAACATTTTTGCTTAGTGAAAGGACTTTAAAACTGTACAGCTGATCAGCATAACAAATATTTATCTCTTTTTGCTTGAGAGTGTCCTAATTCAAAGACTTTGATGGGTATAGGTAACATAAGTAACTAGTTATAGGAAGAACCCCCAGTTTAATTTATATGATTATGTTATTAGAGACCCTAACAGTTAAAGAGTTACTTATTAAATATTTACTTTTACTTTTTTTGAAATTTACCAAACCTTTGTAAACAATGCTAGTGCTTCATGTGATTATCTCCATCCATCCATCCATTTTCTAACCCGCTGAATCCAAATACAGGGTCACGGGGATCTGCTGGAGCCAATCCCAGCCAACACAGGAAGCAATCCTGGGCAGGGTTCCAACCCACCGCAGGACACACACAAACACACCCACACACCAAGCACACACTAGGGCCAATTTAGAATCACCAATCCACCTAACCGGCATGTCTTTGGATTGTGGGAGGAAACCCACGCAGACACGGGAGAACATGCAAACTCCACGCAGGGAGGACCCGGGAAGCGAACCCAGGTCTCCTAACTGCGAGGCAGCAGCGCTACCACTGCGCCACCGTGCCGCCCATGATTATCTCCATTAACTGACAAATAAAAATTACTACTAAAAAATTGCTTCAGGAAATACTGTACTGTACTGTACTTTTAAAAAATTCCAGAAATGTTGCAAAAAACCTTCATTATAAAACTTGCAGCAACTTCCTTTTACTCACCTTCAAAATACTCTCCTTGAGATGTGATATACTTGTCCCAGTGCTCCTCTCATTCCTAGAAACATTTCCTATACTTATCTTTTGTTACTGTGCCTAGACCCTCCTGCATGATGTGATGAATACAAAAGATGTGAAGCAATAACCTTGTTGTCTTTGGACAAAAACTCTTTGACTGATAACACAGTGTGTGCAGGTGTTGCAGCGTTGTGTGCAGGTGTGCTGTCATTGTACAAAATGCAGTTTTGTGTTTGCCACTTCTCCGGATGTTTTTTCTTGATACTTTTCCACAAGAACTTCAGCAGTTTAGTGTAATGGTGTTAATTAATTGTTTGATCACTCAGAAACTGTTTATGAATAAATTTGTTAATGTCAAAAAATGCAGTCATCATTGGCTTGATGTTTCATATGAACTGGCATACTTTTTAAAGCTTGTAGAAAAAAACTGTTGAAGTCACCAGCACAATTGTAGGATAAATGTCAGAAATAAATCTTGATCAACTCAACACAATGCCATTTGGCAGACTGATTAACATGACTGTAGAAATGTGATACCTAGTGGAATAATTGATTCCCTATTCCTGTCCAAAATAGAACAATTCTGGAAATTGTTGGCTTCCCCCACACATGTATGTATATAGAGACAATACCAAGGAAGAGGTTTGGTGTATCCACCCCATATACAGGGTGTCCATAAAGTCTGTGTGCAATTTAAAATAGTGGTAACTTTGTAAGTATATGTGATAAAAAAAATCTGTAAATAGGATTAGAAAGAAGAAATACATACATTTTTATTGTTCTTGTTAATTTTCAACATGTCCACCATCATTAATAATGCAAAAGGTAATACGATTCTGTAGTTCTTGGAAAAGTTTTTTAAGCTGATTTTCAGTTATACCAGCAATCACATCAGTTATCCTAGCTTGCAAGTCTTCTAAAGATTGAGGTTTGGTTGAATGAACATTAGTTTTCACATGTCCCCATTAAAGGAAATCCAATGGAGTCAAATCTGGCAAACGTGGAGGCCAAGAAAATGGTCACCTCTTCCAATTCATCTGTTAGGGAATTTCTCATGTAGAAACTGTCTAACATGCAAAGCAAAGTAACAAGGACCACCATCTTGTTGAAACACTGTATTCTCTATCATTCCTAATTGTTCAAGTTGAGGAATGAAGTAATTTTGCAGCATTTCTAAATAGCTATCACCATTAACAACACACCCTTCGAAAAAGAATGGCCCTATGACTCGATTTTTTCCCAAAGCACACCACACATTAACTTTAGGAGAATCTCTTTCGTGTTCAACAGACTCATGTGGATTTTCAGTTCCTCAAATAAGGTAAAAATAAAACTTCTAAAGACAAAAAACAACAAATACATCAAGCTTTCTAGTCCTTTTCTAATTCCTTCTATCACATATACTTACAAAGTTACAACTATTTTAAATTGCACACAGACTTTATGTACACCCTCTAGTTGAAAAAAGGACTTTAAGAAAGAGCGAAATTAGAGTAGTTTTAACAAAATGAGTCCACAACTGAACTGGAAGCAACTGAAACTTTGGATTCATAGAGGGTAGTCCGGAAGGGGCATGCTTTGAGGGTCTGAGCCAGAAGTGAGATCAGCGTTGGAGCCGGAAGTGATGTCAGGCGGTATTTCCTTCTGAAGGTCTGCAGATCAAGCAGAAAAGGTGTTCATTTGCATTACCAACCCCTGGTTCGGCGTATAGATATATTCAGTTAAGACCATCGGCTGCCTCCCTTGCATACGTATGTGACAATATTTATATACTAGAAGCAACATTGTATGGGTAAGTAATTGTAAGCTCGGGTCCATTTGTTTGCTAGTCTGGCTTCAGCCTTTTCTGGTGTTTCATTTGATGTTAACCATCAGGTGGCACTGTTGTTCTAACTGAATTAAAGGGGGAAAAAAAAAAAGAAAGATACTCCTGGGTTCAAAATTTCAGGTCAGATCACAATTTACACTTAGTGGCTTAAGGGAGGAGAACAACCTATACAGGATATGGGGTTAGCATACAAACGTTTAATAATGCTAAAAACTAAAAACTGCTGTAAAAAATGTAAATATCTGAGTTATCTTTGGTTTATAAGCATTGCCCCCAAATTTTATGTTTAATTCATTCAAAATTAACAGAAAAGTCTGCATTTTATTTTGTGATAATCTGAAATGTCTGTCCCACTTGCTTCTTCCAGGACAAAGAATATTCTGATTCCTAGCATACATTTTGCTGACCCTGAAAATAGCAATGTTTAGAGATGTTTCTTTTAAATACAGTAGGCAATCACAAAAGCCATGTGGAATGTTCTTCCCCATTCACCGTACAGCTCGTGTTGCTCCGATAGATTTTCACTTCTTTGTAGTCCTCAAAGATGCTGTGCTCGGGAAGAGATTTGACAGTGATGACGAGAAGTGAAGAGGTGGTTGTGAGTGCAGGATACAGATTGTACAATAAACAGATACACACTTTGGTTTCTCACTGACACAAGGCTGTTAAATTGACAGAAATTATGTAGAAGAATGAGGAGTGTAGCAAATACATTTATTTATCCTATGGGCATGATCAAACCATTCTCTAATCTTTTACTAGCAAAAAAAAGTGTTGTAAAATGTACTTTTAGCTATATTTTAGTGCCTTTCTCAATAAGCACTACTATAAAGAGTAACACAAAGCAGTTGACAAAGAATCAATATTGCCAGTAAAATAAACTAAGATAAATGTTGGAACAAAACGTTTAGCTTGAATTTTGGTTAAATGAATATGTACTTTTCTACTAAAACATGGATATATTTGTTCTAAATCTAGTATGTACTTACTGTGTAGTTTTTGTAGAAAGCTGGCTTTCATTATATGCTAACATGTTCTTCAAAATTGGCCCTTATTTTTAGAAATTAGGTCCTTTACTTGACTTAGGGATTAGCTATGCAGACCCTTATAATCATTCTTCTTGATGCAACAGGGATAGACATTGAAGCAGCAATCACAGAAGAGTTGCCATTAGATTTATGGCAGATACTGTGAATGTTAACCCAATATGAGCCCTTTTTTCATTATGTGTGAGAAAAAGGTGGTCAGGAGACAATTAAGGGCACAGTGGCCTCATGAAACATGACAGCAATAATATTAAAAGTTAGTACATGACATTATCAAGTGGAAATATTAATCTGACAGGAAACATTCTGCCATTGTCTAATTTTACACGTGTATAAATATGAAAAGTATAGTTTTCATGGCTGTGTTCTTTTTATTCTACTTTACCATGGTCTAATATCATATACACAGTACACATGAGAGATTATATTAGATCATCTCCTTAAAACTAGGATCTTTCTCAAAGCCATTAAATTAAATTTAACTTGATTAACATTTATCCATTTGACACTCCACATCCCTGTTTCGAACTAGGTGAATTAATGTGTGAACGGATGAATGGTTGTATAAAGTTTCCAGTTTTGAAACATAAATTAAAAGTTAAAAACATTGGGTTTTGGTTTTCTAATGATTTTACCTCCCAACTATAGATCCTGAGCGTTCAAATGGTTTGTCATATTGTCATATACTCATTTTCCATAGCCTCACCAAACTCCTCCAATCCCATCCTTTGCTCTTTCATTTGCAATGGCTTCAGCTTTTTTGGCCCACCAGTACTTTTCAGTTAAATAATTCAGAACCTTCCTAATAAATATTACATGTAATTTATTTTTCTTTAACTTCATATTTTTTACTGTCCAGTTATCTGGCATGCTGAAAAATAGCTACTTTGTTGTCTATGGAGCATGCTCATCAATATGAATGGTGCCTGTTCAGTTTTTCTAGTTGTACATGTGCGTCAAAATTTACATTTACATTTATATGCTTTGCAGATGATTTTATCTAAAATGACTTACAAAAGAGGTAAACATAATTGAGTGACATTAGGCTATGGCCTGTTTGTTCAGCAAGTGAAGAAGGATAGGCAACAAAGTTGATTGCCACAAGTGAAAGGATGTAATAACTAGTAAATTTACAATAATAGATTAACAATCAATAAAGCAATTAAACTTAATGTAACAACAAATCAACCAACAATATTAAAGATCACAGATCAAAGTTTTTTGTTTCTTGCACAAAACAATTGCACAGATATTCTTAGAACATATGGTTTTTCAATAGCTTCTTAAATACACTGAGGGAGTCGGCAGTTCAGATGAAGGTGGGCAGCTTGTTCCACCAAATATGAACTACACAGGAAAAGAGTCTGAATTGAGACTTGATACAATGCAGAGTTGGCATGATCAGAAACTGTTTCCTGGCAGACTTGAGGGGGTAAGAAGGAGTGTAGCACTTTACCAGTGTCTCCATATACACAGGTGCTGACCCACTGTGATCTACTCTGTAGACAGGCATGAGGGATTTTAACTTAGTGTATTCTGCTACAGGGAGCCAATGTAGTGGCCTAAAAGAGGAGTGATGTGAGGGCTGTCTCGGCTGGTTAGATACATGATGGGCCACTGCATTTCGAACCATCTGCATTGGCTTTATAGCTCATGTGGGTACTCCTGCCAGAAGTAAGTTGCAGTAGTCCAGATGTGTCAAGACTAAAGCCTGAACCTGAAGTTGTGCTGCATATTGCATTAGATAAGGTCTGATCTTGCAGATGTTATACAACGTGAACTTGTATGAGTGATAAAAAGTTGAAATGTGGGTAGAAAAAGATAGCTGCTCATAGTGCTCAAGGTAGCACACTGACTTGGCAGGTGTTAGTGACAGTTTACTGACAGAGCCAAGCTGTACTAAGATGAAGAGTTGAAGGGACTGGCTGACTGGAATCACAAGAAGCTCTGTTTTTGGCAGATTGAGCTGTAGAAAGCGGTCCTTCATCCAAGTTGAGATATCAGTAAGACATGCAAAGACTGTTAACGTGTTGTCCTCAGGAGGGAACAGCAGGTACATCTGTGTATCATCAGCATAGCACTGATGAGAGAACCCATGGGATTGGATGATTAAGCCCAACAAGATGGTGTACAGAGAGAAAATTAGAGGACCCAGCACCTATCCTTGGGCACCCCTGGGCATGTCTGATGCATCCTTGGCAAATCACCGGACTGGTTGATATTGAGTAATCCATTCTGTAAAAGGAAGGAAGAGACCTGGTTAGAAACAGCACTTTCAAGTGTTTTAGAAAGAAAGGAAAGGAGGGAAACAAGCCTGTAACTGTTAAATTAGGATGGATCAAGTGTTGTTGTTTTGAGAAGTGGGGTTATCAGAGCATGTTTGAAGATGGTAGCAAATAAGTCTGAGCTGAGTGAGGTGTTAATGATGTGTGTAATTGCAGAAATGAGTGAGGGAAAATGGCCTGAAGGAGATGTGAGGGGAGAAGGTCAAGTGGACAGGGTTGACTGGAGAGGAGGTTAGAAACATCAATGGCAGAGAGTGGAGAGAATTTGGAGAATTTTGGGTGATGCTTAAGAGTAGGCATAATTGGTGGAAGTGAGAGTGAAAACTGACTGCTGATAGCAACCACTGTATCCTGAAAAAAGGTGGAAAAGACTTCACTAGACAAGGCGGTGTGGGGAGGAGGTGGAGAGGGTTATGAAGGTAGCAGTTCATTTAACTGAATTAGATGACTATTTTTTGTTATGTTTGGCTCATAGTGAATCTGCAACAAATTTTGTCTGATATACTGTAAGGGTGAACATAATCAAAACATTTTACTACCTCTTTGTCTTGTCTGTGCAGTCCTTTGATTCTCAATTAAACCAGCATCTTATACATCCTGTGGATCTATGCAGTCAGCTGATCCTAATACAGTCCATCTGTTGTGTCTTGTTTGTAAATTCTGCCAGCTTATATCTTAGTAGTTATAATAGCTGTTCCCAAAAGACTATAGCTTACCGGTTTGTGTGCACAACAGCATCATTCAAGTTTCAGCACTACCATTTTGAATCCTGCTTTTGACCTTAATGCAGCCTATCATTATTCAGGTTTCTACCCTAATTAAAATGGTGTGTACTCTTTTGAATTTCTCTTTAAACATTGCTATTCGTGATTGTAATTGTAGTTCACCAAGTTTGAATTGTACTGTGCACTTCTGGTTTATGAGATTTGTGTCAACTGACTCCTTGTTGTTTTTCTTTGGAATTATAATTTTGAATCTATATGATTTTCAGATAGTTACCCTTCTGTTTTATGCCATTAGAAAAATAGCACAAGTAATTATGTGGGTATTTTATTATATGTTAAAATTCAATGAGCATTTGAATGCTACCACATGATTTACTGTAATCTGAAAAAAAAAAACACTTTGCAATCCTTCAGTCAGTTCATCAATCATCAACGGTTCAGTTCAATTCCAAACACTTTGAAAAATGCACATGTTTTGCTGTTGTATTTGGTGGTTTCTATCCATTTAACCGGTAAGGTATTACCAGTTTGAAATACCATGCTAAATAGAGAATTACCCATGAATTATTTGCGTATCTTTAAATGTACCAATCCATCTTTGTCATCATCTTTTTCCATTTCAGGGTTAAAGGAAATCAAAATTGATTTTAGCATCATTGAGAAACCTAACCTGAATATAATACCAGTCCATCACCGGGCCTAATAATGCCCACAACCATATCTGCTCACACTACGGCAGTCTACAATCACTAATTAAACTAATATGTATGCATACCTGTGAGACACAGAAAGAAATTGAATCATTCTGTCCATTCAATACTATACAGTATTCCATGTACTCCCAAGTCAGTGAAGAGTAAACTGAAATTAAATTTTCATAGAATTTTATGTTAATGATGGCTTGGGGTGCTGTTTCCAAAAGAGCAGAAAATAGACCCTGCTAAGTTTTCAAGTTTTCTCCCTTAATGTATAACATAAGGTTGAATCCCATTTTGTTCTAAATGAGAAGTTTTACATAGTCAATAAATATGGTACAGGTATATAAAGATTACCAAAAGGTTCTGCCTTCATGATGGATGCAACTGGCATGGCAAGTGAAACAGAAAAGAACAGAGTAAATGTTGGAATGGTACTTGATTTTTAAGCATGTTGTGGCTTCCTGAATGCTGCCACATCTATTTATTTGCTGTAAACATTTAAAGTATGGTTTTCTGTATTTTGTATCTGTTTGTGTAGTTTGGCAATAAATACTTGTGTATTATTCCCAATGTATTTTTCATTTGTGATATGATCAACAGAGTTAAAGCAGAAGAGAAAATCTATTTCTGTACTTAATAGATGGAGTGCTGGTTTGATGGGAACAAAAATAATAATAAAAAAAAAAAATTATGATTTCAGGTAGTATAGTCATGGTGCTGCAGGGAATGTGACATGTTTCATGTTGAGCACATGCAAGTGAGAATTTCACTATACACAATGGTGACCCTTCTTAACAAATTGTAACATCACTATAGCAAGAGTAGAGTATAGAATAGAGTATAGCAAGTGACAGGGCACACAAGAAAGAAGAAAAGCAGCAGCACCAAGGCTAGAAGCGATAGTGGTCTGAGCTGGCAGACCATCAGTTCAAATGAGGAGCGTGAGTGAAAGTGAGCCCGTTATAGCCATGCTGTCACCATCTTAGTCTCGTAGCGAGCAGTCCTTCTAAGGAAAGCAAGCTAATTAAAACAGCACTAAGAGTGAGCAAGAATCCATTGGGGCACAGTGGGCTAGAACCCACTGTGTTTTGCTACAGTACTGTATGCTTATAAATCATAATTAAAGTTAATTTGTCATGTACGCAATAGTTTTGCATATTCTGACATGAATGTAAATCCAACAGTCAGGGAACATTTTTTTCATTACTGTGTTACTATTTTATCTATAAAGGTGCCTGTTGCTTCTTTAAAATTGCTAAATATGTCAGACCACCTGTGGAAAAAGATATGCTCTTTAGTAAGTAAGCCTTTTTTTGATGTAATTGAAAAAGGGGTGGATTGTTGATTTGCACATTAAAAACATTATAGGATGTTTACAACTCAGGGGGTCTCAATTAACAAAAAAGCAAGTCATAATCAAGTATGCTCGGCTTACAAGTAATTACATTATAGACAATAGGCACAATTCAGTCTAAATGGTGGCTAATCTTATTAAGGACACCTTAAAGAACATAGACTGCTTAACTTTTAAATGAAAGCCTATGAATTACAGCTGCCAACATTAAGCATCTCTAGTAACCTGTTTAAAGCCACCACACTAACACGGTTATGCCAATTGGCAGCTTAGAGAATCCAAAAGAGCCTTAATTTGTTATTCAGATTTACATACTTACTAGCAATTAGTGAAGCTACATAAATAAAACAAATCACATTTTAAAAAATCATATCGCAGAAGCCAAGTTTTACCATTACTGTATGTTTAGAATGATAGTTCTTATAATGCATTACTATTTTCTAACTCTGTAATTTTTTTTAAATAAATAAATGAGCACATTTTTTCAAATAAAATGAAAATAAAAATTTTAAATAAATGCCCTAACCAAAACCACTAATTATTAATGTATAGTCACTCTGTGGTCAGCTAAAATATTGAAAAAACAATGGATATTTCCGAGAAAAAGGGATTTAACATGTATCATGTTGCAATCATCTTAAATCACATTGAGTGAATTTTTCTGAGTCTTGGTGTATTGCAGACCTGACTAACAACACTTGGAATGCAGGCTTGCAGTTACAGTAAAGGGCTAAAAAGGCTGCTTTGGTATTCAGCTTAAAGCAGTAAACACGTGTCATGGTGCAAGATGGCGATTTCTCTTGTAGAGGCAAGACTAGTGTCAATGCTGCCAATGTATCAAAAGTGGGGTTTTATTTACCTAATAAGAGCAGAGATGTATGAATATGCACAAAAGGAACATCAATTAAAAAAACAAGATGGGAGACACTGTCCTACAGGAAGCAAACTCTAAAATGGATTTAGGGTTTATGTTACACAACATTTTCATTGACTATGCAATGCACAGAAGCAATTAAAAAGGCAAATAAAATGGTAAAAATTGTATTGTGTGCAGTTCTGGTCACCACAGTACAAGAAAGAAATACTGTAGCAGCACTCTGCAGGGGAGAGCATTGAAGTGCATCCCAGGGCTAAAGGACATGTCCTACTCTGACAGACTCAGAGAATTTAATCTGTTTAGCCTTGAGCAGAGGAGACCACGTTTGGGCCTAATTCAGGAATTTAAAATTCATCGATAGAGTAGCTCCAAAAAAATTCTTTTAGTTTAAGGGTGAATCACATACTCAAAGAGATCAGTGAAAGTAAAGGGGTTCATTTAAAATTGAGGTCAGGAAGCACGTCTTTACGCAGAGAGTTATGGGAGAAACTACCAAAATGTAAGTGCAGCAGAAACCTTAGCAACTTTTAAGAAGAATCTAGATGAGATATTGGGACAGCTTAGCTATTAACTAAATAAGCAAGCTTGATGGACTCAGTGGTCTCCTCTCATTTGTCAAATTTTTTATGTTCTTATGAGAGAAAAAAAGGGTACAAAGTTGAAAGAAGTAAAACAACGAATAATAGCCCCCCACCTGAACTTACCAAACACAGGTGAAATGTCCACTTCAATATATTGATATGCTTCACTTGCTCAAGAAGAAATAGAAATATATTTGAAATAGAAATATATTTGTGGTCTACAAAAAGAAAAGGCAAGGAATCATCATTGTATAGCAAATGTGACAATTCAGTTGTGCTTTTTGAAGTAACACGGATGCTTTGAATTGTTTTCCCATCACCCAAAGAAGTGAGAATTGATATGCCACTGTGTCTGATACGATGAAATGATTTTTCAATATGAATATGCCGTGAAATTATATGTGAATAATTAAAATTGAAAATATTAAAAGTTTCTAAGCCTGCAGTAGTCTTAATGTATCTGCCTTGACTTGACATTAATTTTATAAAAGGGCTACAGTCAAATAAAGGCAATTTACTGTATTTACACTGTCTGTAGGTAAAAGCTGGAAAACATTTATCCTGATATGAGAATGTGTGGAACTGCATCATGTGGGGAACGTCTCTTTTGTCATTGCTCAACAGTGTTGGGAGAATGGGAATTTTTTTAGGGAAGAAGAAGAATTTGAGCCACAATGCAGAAGTAAGGCCAGCTCGATTTTTGGATGAAGTACAAAATTTAACAACAGATGCTGAGCTACTCTGTTCTGCCCCATTCTGACTTTATCTGTGCTACCAATACAGTATGTTAATCCAGGTTCCAAACTTGAACATAGCATGCAGCTGCAAATAATGTGTTTTTACTTTTTCAAAATTTCTTACGTGCTTTTAGTACTTTGCTCACTCATCTTTGAGCACCTGTACTCAGTTAACAACTGTACATGATTATTATGATATTGAATTATTAACACCTTAACATATTATAACAGATGACAAGATTGTTTCCCGCTTGTGCCATATCTCATTCCCCAGAACAGGATTGGATTCTTCACATGTACTGTTAGCCCTTTTACAGGGTAGATGTGCAGTATATGTACCCAAATCAGGTGAAATTAAATGCAATCTTCTGTAGGTTGTTGTCGCTGTATAGGTGATACCACTATTACAAAGCCTCAGGCTCATGATTCAGCATTGCTGCAATCTCGCCCGCTTATACATGTTGCCCTCAGCAAAGGTCATTTGCCCTTTGGCTTCATTGTTACCAAACTGTGGTTTGCCCTCAGTATCTGCCACAGCATTTCATGTGCCCGGAACTGAAGTTAAGTTTCTTCTTCTCACATGAAAGCAGCCAAGCTAAAGAGGTATTCTTAGTCCAGACTGCTAGGGGTATGCTATTATGCACGATGACAATAAAACAAAGTGCAGTTAGGCAGAAATAGCAAGCATATTTTTCAGGACTACATTATTCAGAGAAACAAACACAATATACTGAACTGGCAAGCCTGTGTTCAATAGCATCTTGATGTTATAGGTCTTGAATCATTATTAGGCTCATTCTTTAATTCTTGAAATTAAATATTAGGTTTTCAATGCGGAAGCTTGCTGAGTCTGTACAATTAGCAGCTTCTGCTTTATATGATACTCCTGTGGAAGCATTCACAGTTTTCATTCTATTTCTGTTTTAGAATTGATAATTTAAAAAGTGGAAAAATGCTAAAACATGAATAAGAAATTCAAGCCTAGCTTAACACATCTTTAATTTACAGCACATGGCAAGTAAATGAATGTGATCAGGTAAGGGTTCATTAGCATATGCTCATTCCTTTTTTCTGTCCGTGGTTTGGAAAAGGATCCAACTAATCTTGCTATCCATGTGCTTGCCTTTATTTAGGGTAAGTGAAAATGCATTTAGTATTGCTGTAATTATTTATGCACAAATTGGCACGAAATGCGTAAAGCTTTGACTGTTGCCTGCTTGAATGGCCAGAACATTGCATCATAAAACTTAAATCATGTTTTTGTCTTCTTTGAGTTGCTTTTAAGCAACTACATGTGGCCTTAATAATAGAAAACATTAACAACATTCATGAATAAACTTAAGAAGATGAAAT
This sequence comes from Polypterus senegalus, assembly GCF_016835505.1. Lineage (NCBI taxonomy): Eukaryota > Metazoa > Chordata > Cladistia > Polypteriformes > Polypteridae > Polypterus > Polypterus senegalus. Next base: position 69,051,021 of record NC_053167.1, read on the forward strand.
TGGATTATATTTTTTGGCTTCACTTAAAATATCATAAATGTATACATAACATTTCTAAAATAATACCTTTGGGTTGTTAGATATTAGTATTTAATAAGATTACCCAGGAGTACCCATGTTATTAATATCTATCCATCCATTATCCGACCCGCTATATCCTAACTACAGGGTCACGGGGGTCTGGTGGAGCCAATCCTAGCCAACACAGGGCGCAAGGCAGGAAACAAACCCCAGGCAGGGCGCCAGCACACCGCAGGGCACATACACCCACACACCAAGCACAATTTAGAATCGCCAATGCACCTAATCTGCATGTCTTTGGACTGTGGGAGGAAACCGGAGTACCCGGAGGAAATTACACGCAGGGAGGACCCGGGAATGAACCCAGGCCTCCTAACTGACAGCCAGCAGCGCTACCCACTGCACCACTGTGCCGTCCATTATTGATATTTAATTTAGAAAATATTCAAGACTCTGACAACCAAAAGAGGAGTTTCACTGAATAGAGTGAGGTATTTAATTTTAGTCAACCCATTAGGCTTTACTTTTAACATAATGTATTTCATAATTAAAGCAAACTCAAAGCATTTTATTAACACTTGTGGAAAGGTGCTGGAATGACAGGTCTCAAAAATAAAAGTTGGGATGACAACAGCGTCATCCCGTTTAATTTAAATGAAAAGTTCAGTAAAATTCAACTTCTCTCGGCATCTAGGCTTCTTGTCCTCAGGCATTCTAATAAACAAAACGTTTGGCTTTAGGGTCTCTTTGTTTGGGATCTCTGGTTGGTGGGTTGCTCTGGCCAGACAGCATTCTTATAGCTGGGGAACTGTAAGAGACGGGGCTAAAAGCCCTTACAGGGTGCTGTGAGGAGAGAAGAAAAAGAGAATGTTAGCAACAGTGCCCCCTCTCATCCTTGCAGGCTATTACGTGCCTTGATCAAGCCCGTGAAGACAATCTCTGATGCACGTGAGTGATATTCTTACATTTAGCATCAAATGCAGTGTTGGTGAATGTAAACTGTTATTATGCAAACTAACTTTTATAAACATGTACAATTGTTACAGTTACAATTTAAGTTACTCTCTGATTTGTTTTGTTAGTCGGTTTGCTGTGTTATACTCTCCTCAGAATGACCTCTTCTACTCATGTTCCGGCTAAAATTAAAGAAGTGCTGCACCCTAACATGCTGCCTGGACTTCCTTGGTGAAACCTTAGCAGAATACATTCTGTTTATAATACCGATTATTATTTTTGCTGACTTTTTAATTTAATTGTATTCATCTAAAAGATTTACTGCAATGTTGTGTGCATATCCAGCTGGCTCACAGACAGGTGCCACCAGCACTGTGCTAGCAGATTAAATGAACAACATGTATTGCTACTTATTCCCTATATGGAACATGCTGTCAGCTTTGCATGAAATGAGAGTAAAAGAAAAAGCAAGAGGAAGAGGAATGGCGATGGTGATTTATCTCAAGGCTCGCCATATGGAAATTTCTCAGATGTGCTCTGAACTGCATGCTGTAGGATCTAAAAGAAGAGGCACTGGGGGCTATGTAAAATGCTTCTAAAGGGATATTTAATTTCTTTAAAAGCTTGAGATGTGAAGCTCTTTTTTCTTTTTTTTCAGTCAACTACCGTTGTTCTAATGATACTGCAAGATTTCTGTGACAGAAGCTGCTATTTCCAACAAAAGCCCTGAGTGTGTGAAATTTGAAATAGAGAATGCATCCTGCAGAGAAGCAAGAAAGCAAAACATAAAAAAGCTGGCCCTGGAGTTTTCTGTGACTTATGTTTAAGACAACCAAATGAATGCAGATTAATTTAGTTCTGTTATTACTCTTTAAAAGAATTCTCTTTTTTTTTCTTCATTTGTTTTGTTGGGGTGACACAAGCGTTTTGTTCCTGCCAACAATACTTATAAAGCAGAGCAAATCTATCTTCAGTTTTACATCGCTAACTTATACCAATGAGTCACAACATTAAAACCACTGACAGGTGAAGTTAACAATATTGACTATCTTGTTTCAATGGCACCTGTCACGGGGTGGGATAGTTTAGGCAGCAAGTGAACAGCCAATTACTGAAGGTGATTTGTTGGAAGCCGTAAAAGTGGGCAAGCATAAGGATCTAAGTGACTCTGACAAGGTCTAAATTGTGTTGATTAGATAATTGGATCAGAGTGTCTCCAAAACAGCAGATCTTGTGGGTTGTCTCCGGTATGCAGTGGTTAGTACCTACCTACTAAAATTGGTCCAAACAAGGACAACCAGTTGACCAGTGACCGGTTCTTGGGCATCCAAGGCTAATCGATGTGCTTCGGAAGTGAAGGTTAGCCTGTCTGCTCCAATCACACACAAGACCTACTGTGCCACAAATTGCTAAAAGATTTAATGTTGGCAATGAGAGAAAGGTTTCAGAATACACAGTACATTGCAGCTTGCTTCATATGGAGCTGCACAGACAGATAGGTCAGAGTGCCCATGCTGACCTGTGCTCACTACTGAAAGCACTTACAATAGGTGCGTGAGCATCAGAAATGGACAATGGAGCAATATGAAAAGAACGATTGATCTGTTTAATCAAATTTTCTTTTAGATTATGTGGACATTCGGGTGCATGTGTGTCATTTACCTGGGGAAGAGATTGGAATAGGATGCACTGTTAGAAGAAGGCAAGCTGGTGGAGGCAGCATGATGCTCTGGGTAATGCTCTGCTTAGAAACCTAGGATCCTGGAATTCATGTGAATATTACTTTGATACATATCACCTCCCTAAAGTTTGTTTCATGTAAACTCCTTTATAGCAATGAAATATTCTCAGATGGCAGTGGCATCTTACAACAGGATAATGTACCCTGCCACACAGCAAAAATTGATTAGGAATTGTTGGAGAAACATGCCAAAGATTTCAAGATATTGACTTCACTACCAGAATCCCCAGATCTCAATCCAATGGAGCATCTCTGGGATATGCTCAAAAACAAGTCCAATCCATGGAGGTCCATCCTCACAACTTTCACAACTATACATATTTAGAGGTCTTGTGGGGTCTATGCCTCGATGTGTCAGAGCTGTACTTGATAGCATGAGGGACATCTACACAGTATTAGGCAGGTGGTTTTAATGTTGTGCCCGATTGTATAATTTACACATCCATATATTAAAATACAGTGATCCCTCGCTATATCGCGCTTCGACTTTCGCAGCTTCACTACACCACAGATTTTAAATGTAAGCATATCTAAATATATATCATGGATTTTTCGCTGGTTCGCGGATTTCTGCGGACAATGGGTCTTTTAATTTATGGTACATGCTTCCTCAGTTGGTTTGCCCGGTTGATTTCATACAAGGGACGCTATTGGCGGATGGCTGAGAAGCTACCCAATCATAGCACATATTACGTATTAAATAAAACTCCTCAATGATATACGATATGCTTCCCGTGCGGTGCTTCGCATACTTGAAAGCCCGAACAGCACCTATTGATTTTTGATTGTTTGCTTTCCTCTTTCTCTCTCACTCTCTCTGACATTCTCTGCTCCTGACGGAGGGGGTGTGAGCAGAGGGGCTTTTCGCACACTGGCCTAGAGGATACAGATGCTCCTCTAAAAAATGCTGAAAGACTACCTTCACATTGCCCCCTCCTTGCAGCTGCTTTGTCCGGTGGTGCTTCGCATTCTTAAAAGCCCAAACAGCACGTATTGATTTTTGATTGTTTGCTTTTCTCTCTGGGTGTGTCTCTCTCTCTCTCTCTCTCTCTCTCACTCTCTCTCTGACATTCTATACTCCTGACGCACACTCCTTTGAAGAGGAAGATATGTTGGCATTCTTTTAATTGTGAGACGGAACTGTCATCTCTGTCTTGTCATGGAGCACAGTTTAAACTTTTGACTAAAAGTTGTTATTTCATGTCTAGAGGGCTCTAATAATGTTAAAAAAACATATTTAGAAGGTCGTAAACAGGTTTTCTATGCTCTAACTACGAAAATATTTGATTTATAAATAAAGAATCCTACTTCGCAGAAATTAATTTATCGCGGTAGAGTCTGGAACGGATTAAACGTGATAAACGAGGGTTTCCTGTACATCTTTATGATATACTTTTAATGCGGTGGGTTGGCGCCCTGCCCAGGGTTTGTTTCCTGCCTTGCTCCCTGTGTTGGCTAGGATTGGCTCCAGCAGACCCCCGTGACCCTGTAGTTAGGATATAACGGGTTGGATAATGGATGAATGGAAGGATGGATATACTTTTAAGCAAAAAGCCTATAGTAAGTTGCACATATGACAAAAAATTTAAGTACAAGAAATGAGCAAAAAACAAACAAACTACTATTCGGTTCGAGAGAGGTGAGTAACTGCTATTGAACCTGTGGAGGCAGATTCCAGCATAGTTGGCAGACATTTTTGTTGCAATCAGGAACACAGAAAAGACCATAAAACCATAATAATCTACTCAAAACGAGTTCTGTTCCTCTTTCTCTATTGACTTCAATCCATTTCACTGAATTTGGAGAAGCTGCCAAACATTTCCACAATTTTGCCAAACTCAAGACTCACTAGTGATCTGCACACAGTATTCCACATGCATTCTAATTAACCTAATGGAACAAAAAATCTCTTGATTTACATTTATATTAAATATAATTTGTACTTAATTGCTAATGTACATTTCAGCAGAAGAGTATGGACTTAATAAAAACTTATGTTGCATGCATTACCCACTTGTATTCACTGAATACTGTTCAGAACCTTCTGTATTGTGGCCTGCAGGGCGCATACCAGCTCCCTAAACTTGGCACAAAAAGGCACAGACACAAGTTCAGCAACACACACAGGCTTTATTTCGCTGTGGGAAATACTTTCTCCCTCGTTACCCACTAGCACCAAAGCATAATTCAGCAAAGCACAAGTAATACTAAACACACCTCCTCCTCCTGGCAAGCATCGTGCTCTCCCTCCTGACTCTGTCTCCTGGAGCAATGGCATAGGACTTCTTTCACCTTGCACACAGGGGTATTTCTGGTGGCCGGATAGCGTGATTCATTAACACTTTCGGTTGAGGAGGAAGCCTGACAAAGTAGGGCTTCGCAATTCCAGAGCACCTTCTAGTGAGACCCCTAATGGCCTGGTTGAGTCATCAAACTCCAACTTTCGCATTTGAAAGTATAAGCTTTACAGAAAATGCAATATACAGTACATCTTCCTGAGAGCCGAATGTCTTAGTCAAGGAATGGCACTAAAAGACAACCATTCCTAAAGTAGGTGTACTGATAACACATCATATAAACTAAAAGGCATGGGTCTGGTCCATGGTACATGCCACATACCAGTGCTCTCCACTGTATGATTCCATACTTCCTACACTTCAATACAAAGATTTAAGATTTAAATATCCTTTTCTTACACTTAATTAAATGTATTTTTGTTATATAATTGACAGTATTACAAATACATATTACTAATATCTATATAAATATTTCACATTTAGATCACAATTATGTTAACTGTCTTGCTCAAGGTTGAAGCTTGTGGTTTATAGTCTTAACCACTAGAGTGCATAGACCACTGCCAATGAACAGGTGTAACGGATTTTAGAAATCATTTTCAGAATATTTGAACTCTACAGCTCTGGTGTTCTTGAATGTGGCAGAGTCACTTTTTGAGTGAGACATAACTGCATTAACTAGTGCACCACTGTAGGCAGTAAATATATGTGAATGGATGTTTTATTTTCAGAATCTTTAATCCATTAAAATTCTGCACATCCAAAATCGCTTATTCTTGTGAGGTGAGGAAATTTTACATGAATTGACTTTGCAGGATCTATTTTGAGACAGATTAATAGGATGCAGTGTTGTTAATGGGGTAAATGTAGTACACTATCAGATAAATGTACTATTTACTGAACAGAACGATGGGATGTCACACTGTGAAGTCTGCTGTAAGGTGTGCCTAACTGCTTGGTTGCTTGATCTTTTATTAGACTAATTGAATATGTGTATGTTTACTTGAACAGATTCCTCCTGTCTTGGGACTTATGCTTCTTATTCTATCAGCTGTTCTTTTTTCCATCGCAAGTCTGTTGTTCTGAACTGATTCTTTATATTAATGTAAGTACATGGAAAAAATAAATGGTCTATTCTTAGTTCAATGAATGTGTATGTTCTATTCCTATACAGAATATATATTGATTTATATGTGTATTTTTTAAGCACTGTATATAAGTAAGCTGTTTACAATTGTAAAAGTGTTTTCTTATCGTGTTTCTTCAAAATCGGAACAAGGCTATTAGAGACCAAGTTAATGTTACTTGCATAACGTCTATGTGCTCTGTAGAAATTATTAGGCAATGGTGAATTGCTCTAGTGTAGGGGTGTCGAACTCCGGTCCTGGTGGGCCACAGTGGCTGCAGGTTTTCATTCTAACCACTTTCTTAATTAGTGACCTTTTTTGCTGCTGATTAATTTGTTATTTCTTAGTTTTAATTAACTCAACTCAGACCCCTTAATTCTTTGTTTTTCCTTAATTAGCAGCCAAACAATAATTAGACACAAAGCAAGCCACCATGTGACCAGCTAACCACAGCATCTGAACATAAAGAAAGTTGAGGGTCTCAGTAAGATTGATGTCTCAGGACACCAAAACATTTTGACGGTGTTCTTAGAAAAAATAGAAAAAACATCTTGATATATTTGTAAAATAAATATTGTGAAAACAGATTACACTTTTAGAACATTTATAAAACATAAGACTAAAAAGACTATATTTCAATAAATTAAAAATAGATAGAAGTACACAAGAAGAGAAATATAGGGAATTACAATGAGAGTATAAGAGATCAAAAAGGCACTTAAAAAGATAAAAAAAAAAAAAAAGATTTGCAATGAAAACTAAGACTGAAGTGTCTGCTTGAACTATTTATCCATCATTTTTTCAAACTCACTTATCCAGAGAAGGGTCACAGAAAAACCAGATCCAATCCCAGCAAGCATTAGCACAAGGCAGAACAATCATAGGACAGAGCACCAGCCAATCACAAGGTAGGCACACCCAAATACACAACAGAGGCCAATTTGGCAAATGTTTGTTATAATCAAATATGTATTTATTTAGTGTGCTTTTGTAAAAAGCCAAACTCCCCATTAGGGGAAATAAAGTTCTGTCTATCTATCTATCTATCTATCTATCTATCTATCTATCTATCTATCTATCTATCTATCTATCTATCTATCTATCTATCTATCTATCTATCTATCTATCTATCTACTCAAGGCAGTTATCACTGGACCATCATGCCACCTGTTCTTTTACTACTTCAGTTAAATAAAAGACAATTTAAAAATCTTGCAGATAAACAAAGCAAATATGACTAAAACAAGCAGGAAACACAAGTTCCATCCATCCATCCATTATCCATCCCGCTATATCCTAACTACAGGGTCACGGGGGAAACACAACTTAAGCAAATAAATATTTCACCAATGTTTTAAAGATTTCCTTTTGTTCGTATAAAAGATAAAATAGTAAAATACATTGATTGCCTCCAGTTGAAATAAAAATAAGCTCATGTTTAAGTATTTTAAAATAGTAGATTATGATGTGCTTAAGGCAAAGGTGCAAAGACCAAAGACTACAAATCCTTTTGCCTGATGGAATTTTACTAGGAGTACTTAAAAAATGAATTATTAAATTTATAAAATATTAGTAGACCTATTATTATATCAACAACTTAGGGTGATTCGTTTTGAAGAGAGAAGCCGTGAGCATCAATTATAACTTATAAAATTGTATTTTACTCTAGCTGCCAAGTGAGACGTTTTCTTTCTTTTTAAAATTTAGTCATTCTGGTGTGTGTTCAGACCATAGTGTGTATGCATACATTTATATATCTTTTTATTTTTTGAACAGCTTCTGTAAACACCCAAATTTCCCCATTTCCCCCATATCTATCTATCTATCTATCTATCTATCTATCTATCTATCTATCTATCTATCTATCTATCTATCTATCTATCTATCTATCTATCAAAAAAGAGTGCAGATAAGAAGAGACCGATCCACAGTCAATGAAATCATCAATGGAATCCATCACAGTTCTGTTCTAGAAACATTTATCTTTTTAATTTATTAACTGCACATATTCTGCTATACCCCCAGCTTGGGAATTATGCAGGTTACACTCAAACAGTGATGACATATACCAAAAAGGAAGTATTAACACTTGAGAAAGATGTGGGCAGTTATCAAAAGGGAGCAGTATTCTCATTTCTCCATTTCCAGACCTGCCTATCACTGTTAATGTCCTAGGGAGCCAAAGTCTATCTTAATAGCATTACGTGCAAGACAAGAATCCACCCTGGACAGACCATCAGTCCATCACAGGACACACACATTCACACACTCATACTATTTTAAACTTGCTGCCAGCATAACCTGCATGTTTTTGCAGTGTGAAAATGAAAGCAGAATTCATGGAACGGAAGAAGGAAATTCTCAAAGCTATGAGGCGATAACCTCAGCACCACCATGTTGAAAATGATTAAAATAGAGAAGAATAAGGTAGACATGCAAGTGAATGGAACATTAATTATAAACACAACCTTGACTGTAGTAAAAAAAATGTTGAAAAATATTTTGGATTTTTTATTTTGATACAACATTCTCATGCTTCAGATAAGATGCAAGGGCATTAAAAAAGTTAATAAAGCCATGCAGAAAAGGAAGTTATATTCAAATTCCAAAGTGCACTAAAAAGTTTGCATTTGAAATGCAGTGCGTATCTCCCATTGTTGTGTTTTCGCAGCCATGTAGAGAAGAGCATGCAAATACATCCTGGACTAAAGAGCATTAAATGAGCCAAACATTTTTAGTCTTGTATTTCTCAGAAATTTTATAAGGAAATAATTAAAGCGGTTCAGTAGAATTATCTAAAACTCTGTTATTAGTATTCCAAAAAATCTTGGGGAAGTGAATGGTTTTCTCTTGCAGGTTTTACGTGACTGTATTTAAGCAAGCTATTCTAACATTTGTTGAAATTTTTAAAGAGCAAAGAAAAACAACTTGCCTTATACTTGTTTATTTTAATTATACTTTCTAATACATGCAAATGGTATGTTTAATGATGCATGTGAAAAGTTGTCTTTGTGAATGTAAGCCTCTTGTTTTTTTTTTCCACTATTGCATTAAGCAGTTTTTAAAATGTTTATTGTTTGCTATGCTTAGTATATGCATACACTTATGAATATTTAATAATAATTATACAAATCCCATACCACCCTGACTATTTAGAAATACTAAATATATTGTAGAAAAACATATCTGCTAGTTAGATGAACATTCTATCTATCTATTTTTAGAGACAGTATCTATGATGGGTAGATGGAGCACTAGAAAAAGCGACATAATGAGAAAATAACCTACAACCGTGACTTGACAATAAAGCGGCATTCTATAAATGAGGCATCTTTTAAAAAAAAAATCACTTGGGATCTGCCGGGATGCCAGTTGCATTGCCCTCATTAAATATATTGTTGTGTCATTTTTTTTTTCTAACTCGCTTAATCCAGACCAGGGAGGTGCTTGAGTCTGTCCCAGCTGGCGTATGGCACAAGGCAGGAACAAACACCAGACAAGGCGCCAGTCCATCTCAGGGTAAGCACACACCCACACATCAAACACACATTAGGGACAATTTAGCGTCACCAATACAATTAACCTGCATGTTATCGGACAGTGGGAGGAAACCAGCGCACTCAAAGAAAACTCCTTGAGGACAAGGGGAGAACATGCAAACTCCATGCAGGGAGGGCCTGAGATGCAAACTGCCACTGCACCACCATGCTGCCCCATTACTACATTGTAATGTGTAATTACAAAGTAGGTAACCCACCAGGACAAAATAATAAATGTAGACTTTCCAGAAATCATAGTTAACAAGAGTCTAAAAACAAAATCAACACAAAAGGAATTATTAAGGAGTATTAATATTAAAACAACAAAATTCATAACTCTAAGTCAAAAAACAAGCAAAGTTCCTGATCCTAATCTTCAGCCCTTCTACTAACGAACTAAACTGCAAATAATGCTTTTAATTAAGAATACAAAGACATGAATGCATGGCAGTGCTGCTTTAAATAGCACCAGAGTGATGATAGTATATGCCACACTTTCGACCCTTTGGCAACAGCGTCCATATCAGACCATTATGAACTGTCATTGGCCATAAGAACATAAAGAAAATGTTGATATGGTAGTAATGCAACATTAAAATAATTTACATAGTAGTAATACCAGAAAATTAATAAAGCTATCACCTTCGCTTGATGAATACCAGGGTCCAGGGTAGCAATGAAGCCAGTGGCTGCCGAAAGAAACTGATTCTGTTGACATGGGAGTACATCCCTGACATGTTTTCCTGGAAAGTGCCAAGAGATAACTTGTATGTTAGATTTATGTGGTTACCATCTGCTAGTCCGCACAGATTTTACACTATGGAATATGAATAGGAACAAAAGCTCACTGTCATGATATGCAATGTGACCCAGTTATTAAAGATAAAGCTAGGTAGTAAAGAGTGCTGGCATTGCTGCTATTTTGTGTGCAGATGAGCAGCTCACATAATATATATTTAGCACAAATTTAGCTTATTATGAAGGCAGGCTTTGTACCTAATTGCAGTTTTATTTTTCCCACATAATCATTGCTTTTGTTGAATGTTTTGTTGAACTGAAACATTAATTTTGCATATTCTAGGCTCATTTACTTGTTTTGTTACCAGTTGGATCTGCACAAAGAGGTCCCACCATCAGTATATAATATATAGAGGCAGTGTATTCCTGATTTTTCTTGCCGTTCATAAGATATTAAAAATTAAGAATTTATAGTGGATGTTTGTTGTCAAGTAAGTAAATAAAAGTATCTTTTTGACAGCCTTTTATTTTTGAAAGCAAATGCTGCAAACCATTCTTCCTTCAAAGTTTCTGAATACAAAATAAAACAGGAGAAATAACAAAGGCATTATTATTCTTCCTCATGCTTCAGGTGAATAAACAAAATTGCATATGTCTTCAGGAAGCACCTTGACAATTTGTTCTTTATGCAAAAGGCAGTCAAGTAAATGCATCTGTGCACTTTTCAAAGGCATTAGACATTCCATTTTCTTACTGCACATTCCTTTATTGTTTTGCACGATAGATTTTTGGTTGTCATTAAAATGAAGCAGTATTCCTTCTTCCTACAGGTTGACTTAGTATTATTTATACAACCTACAAATTAAATAAATTCGTTTGTCTTTAAAAATATGAAATATATCTATTCATATTCTGAATTTATTTTTTCCATCAGAGGGTTATGAGGAGCAGGAAACTAATCTGGTAGCATGAGGTATGAGGCAGGATTATACCCAGGATGCAACACAAGTCCATCACAGGGCAGACTCATGGACCACCGAAAGTCACTCACAGTCAATTAACTTAAACTGCTTGAATCTGAAATTTTAGTGAAAACCAGAGACCCTGTGTTAGGATATAGCAGGTTGGACAATGACTAACTGACTGACCAGGGTACCTAGAAAAGAAATCCACTTAGACACGGGAAGAACATGCAATACTGTTGTCACAAAATATTCAAATATTCCCATGAGTGTATAAACAAGTGCAAATGAAAAAAAATATTCAGAAATTGAAGTGACTGTTCTACAGTGCTGAACTTTTAAATGGCCAAAGATAAGTTCCTGTGTACTAAAAAAAGGTGTATTTCATAAACAGGAAAACATAAGTACATCAGAATGAGTATCAGCAGCAATCAAAACAATGAAAATATGTTGATTAATTCAAAGTCCAATCCAATATTGACAAGATTATATCTCCTTTTTTGATGCTCACAGTAAAGTGCATATTGATTACTTGCCTCAGAAGGCCGACATAGCTGAGCAATACTAGGCTAATTTGTTTTGGTGTATATGGCAAATAAAGCTATTGCATATTCCTTTTCTGCTTAACCACAAAGCCGTTGCTCATACTGCACATGTTGAAAAGGCTGCTGTATGAAATTTTAGGATCAAAGAGATGCCACACTCACCTGTTCTCTGATTTGAAGGGATAACGTCATGGGGCATGCTGTGCCAATGGTGAAGGTGTCACTTCAGCTACTGTACGTGCGAATGGCTACACAAGCAAGTTCAAAGTTTTATTTGAGTGGCATAGAAAAGTTTGGTGAATGTTAAAACACGTATATCCAAGTTATCTGTGTTTATGTTGGAATAAAACAGGAAGTTTAATGTGCCTCCTCTTAATGCAGAGATAGGGAGGGAGTAAGGGATGTCACACTGCCAGACAGAACATAGCTAAAGGTCTAAGAGATGTTTTCTGTAGAACTGTATATATACGAATGTCACTGGTTTTAATTTTGGAGACAATAAACATGAAAACTTATAGAACTGATAGGTGAGAAGTGGAGAGGATAATAGGGCCCTATTTCATTTGAAGACTGATCAGTTTGGAAGAAAGAAGAAGAAGAAGTAGAAGAAGTGGGTACAGGGAAAGTGGACATCAAGACAGATTTTTTTTTTGTATTTAACCTTTATACTGTATACAGTTATACTGTATTTGTGTTTGTAAATATTGTGAGGATATGCACTTTACTGTTAGAAGATTATATCTAAGAATGCGTTTAAGTACATTAAGCCTATAGGCAGTAAAGAGTATTTTACAAGTGAATTGTGGAGCTTCCTAAATTTTGAAAAGGTGTTGGCAAAATTAGCAGACATCTTTAAACCAAACAGTGTCACAATTAGGAGGCAGTCAGAAAGCCTAAAGGTGAATGAAATATCACAAAATGAAGGATTGTCATGTGGTACTTACCTGAACCTTTTCTCCCAACAGGAAAACCGAAGAAAAATATTACCCGCTATTTCCTGTTTTCAAAATGGCAGCCATGACCTCACTTCCGGCGACTCCATTCTCCATCACTTCCGCCTGTTATCATGAACATCACTTCCGTTTCCTCCACAATGACGCTGTCACTTCCTGCCAACCAGTTCCTGTTCCCATAATTCATCCTCTATATAAATGCCATCTTGTCATAACCAATTTGTCATCTGTTAGTTTTTCAGTGCTTTTAATCTATTTTTGCATCTTTTTTCTCCACAATATATGGGGACGGTCCCCAAAACTTTATCTATATGAATTCTCTTTTTTTGTCTGAGTATTTTCCATTACAGCAAAGACCAAACCACACTTGTGGAGACTGGTAGAAGCATCTTTAAAATTGAAATATAAAAGCAATTCTTTACACAGAAAGCTGTAAAAGAACTGAGTGTATTACAGCTATAAGCCGATACCTTGTATATATTCAAGATGGCATTGGATGAGATCTGCTGTATAGTAAGTGTTTATGCTATAAATGTATGAGTTGAATAGCCTGCTCTCCTTTGTTAGTTTTCTTACATGCTTATGTATTTTAACATTTCCATAACAGTAGGTGATAGTGACACCCTTGTTCGAGGAATAGCAGGAAGGTAGGATGTGACAGGTGCTATCCATATGTCATTGTTTACTCATATGTGTCTGGAAAATACCTGCCATTGTGAGATTCAATATTAGTAAATATAAAAAAAGGATTGTTAGGTAACACGAAAGGGTTAAAGGAGTAACTAGAAAATCAGAATATTGGTGAATGAGTCCTTGTCTGGTTCTGCACAGTATGGGGAGACAATTAAAAAGGCCTTTCCCAATGAAACTGTGAAATTTAAATCATAAGGTGTGATATTTAGGATGGACAGGCTAATGATAAGACTACTCAAGTGTTACTAAGTACAAGTCTAGCTGCCATGCTTTAAGAATTCTATTGATTTGATATGCTAGAAACTTAAATTTACAATTAAAGGATAGATAGCAAAGTTCAAAGTAATGCTTTCATAGGTTAAATAATGACTAAGAGAAAGGGTAGATTAAACAGAGACAAATGGCAGGTCTTACCCACAGAGCCATACCTCATGTCATCATGATGCCTATATGAATGTCAATGCTAGAGAGCTGGACCACCCCAGGGAGGCCTGTGATGAGACAAGAGAACTCCTCCAATAAGTCATATGTTCCCAGGAGTATAAAAGATGTTAGAAAAAGAGAAATTTGCCAATTCTTCACTTTACAGGAAAGAGCACTACCAGAAATGCTGCTCCAGGCATTTCTGAGAGGACTTCAACTGTCTGGACTGAAGAACTATATTTATAGAGCAAGACCCCAAAACTCTGTAAATCACCTTGACATAAAACATTCTGTTAATGACATCATGAAAGATAATAATTGCTTGATTACTGTATATTAAGTGGTCTCCATAATGTTTTGGACAAAGACACATTTTTCCTTGATTTTCTCCTCTGCCCCATAGTTTAAAATTACAAATCAAACAATTCAGATTTGATTAAAGTGCATATTTCAGACTTTCATATTAGGGCATTTGCATACATCTTGGTGACACCATGTAGAAATTATGATATTTTTTATACATGGGCTCCCCATTTCAGGGCACCATAGTGTTTGGGCCATAGCAATGGCTGGTATATAAAAGCAGTCACATTTAGTACTTTGTTGCATATCTCTTGCAAGCAAGGACTGCTTGAAATCTGTGATTCATAGCATCACCAGATGCCGGGTATCTTTTCTAGTGATGCTCTGCCAAGCCTCTAATGCTTTATTTTCAGCTCCTGCTTGTTTTGTAGGCTTGTCCCCTTAAGTTTTTTCTTCAGCATATGGAAGGCATTGTATTCAGCCATTCAAGAATTTTCCATTTTTTACCTTTAAAAAGCTCCTGTGTTGCCATAGTATTATGTTTGGGATCATTACATTGTTGTAGGATGAAGTGCTGTATAATGAGTTTGGAGGCATTTCCTGGAACCTGTACAGATAAGATGTTTCTGTACACCTCAGAATTCATTGTGCCACTGCCATCATCAGTGAAGAGAAGTGTGCCAGTACCTGTGGCACTTATACATGCCCAAACCATAACACCCCCACATCAAGGTGGTATGCTTGGTATCATGGGCAGTTCCTTTTTGTCTCCACACTATGCTCTTGCCATCACTCTATTACAGGTTCATCTTTGTCCCATCTGTCCACAAGACCATTTTCCAGAATTCTGCAGGCTCTTTAGGGTACTTTTTCACAAACTGTAATCCGTCCATCCTATTTCTGTGGCCAATTAGTGGGTCTTGCATTGTAGCCTCTGTATTTCTGTTCATGAAGTCTTCTACAGCCAGTCATCTCTGACAACCACACACACTTCTGCCTCCTGAAGACTGTTTCTTATCTGACAGGCATTTGGAGCACTTTCTTTACCATAGTGAGGATTCTTCTAATGTCGGCCGTGGAAGTCTTCCTTGGCCTGCCAGTCGCTTTGTGATTACTGTGCTTACCACTGCATTCTTTTTTCTTAATGATATTGCCAACTGTAGACGAAGGTAATCCTAAGGTTTTACTAATGTCTCTACTGATTTTAATTTTGTTTTTCAGTCTCATAATGGATTCTATGACTTTCATTAGCACAACTTGTGTCTTCATGTTGAGCAACTACAAACTCCAAAGGGTAGAAGCAATCCTAATCATAGTGAGCTAGTGATGATAATTCTGCTACTATAGCACATCAGGAACACTTTGAAGATTGATCTGTCAGTCATAGGAGCGACTTCTTTATTTTTAATTTTGACCAACAAATTGTTCTAGTTTTGAAATAATTTCTTTGTCATGTTTCACTTGTTTTAAAAATACATTATATCCAATTTGGAATACTGATTCTAGTTCATTTTCTCTACTTAATTTTATACATTTCTATGTGAAAACTTTGTTCCAAAATTACTAAGTTCTAAAGGCAAATGTGTATAGTGAAAAGACACTGAGGAGCAATTCTACAAGCGAAATGCAAGACATCAAAATGAACCTGAAAAACAAATCTGTCAGGAGGCAGTTATATTTTGGAGGCAGTGAAGTGTTCTTTTTTATTCAAACATAAAAACAGAGAGGGTGCTGATTTGTGTTACTAAATGGGGCATGATGGCAATTTCCCCAGCTGAAAATTGAGTGTTTGACTTTTAATTTGTTTGCAAGTCTACTGTAGGTTCAGCTTTTTGTGAGAATAGAGAGAAGACAACCTCTGCCTGCTTCCAATTTGCAGGCTTCTGTTGATTTCACCAGTGTCACCCATGAGTCATTTGAATTAGGATTTTGAGCAGTATGTGGAATACTGATTCAGCAACTGTTAAATATCACACTTGCACAGACACTCGGCAAAAGGCTTCTCAGCCACCTCTGTACTGGCATGCTTCCTTGCTTGTCAACAATAGTAAATCTGGCTCTGAAGCACATCCATGTGGAAGGGACTAGGTTACAAGCTTTCTATTATGCACAACAGAAACTCATTGGCAAATAATGTAATTAAAGTCCCTTTATCCCTGCCTGCCTCACCAGTCTCAAATCAAAACTGATTCTGTCAATATACAGCAGCTGACAGAGTATACAGTTCATTCAGAAAGTATTCAGAGCCCTTCACTTTAAGCACATTTTATTGAGTTGTAGATTTAATTTTATACAGATACATTGACACTTTTATCTATCAATCTACATTCAATAACCAATAATGACAAAGTGAAAACATTTTTTCAGAAAGGTTTGCAACTTTATTAAAAATCAAAAACTGACATCTCATTCATATAAGTACTCAGACTCTTAATACAGTATTTAGCAGAAGCCCATTTGGCAGAAATTACATCTTTGAACCTTCTTGGGTCTCTTTCAACACATAAGCTTTCAACACCTGAATTTGGTCAGTTTATCCCATTCATGCATGGCCAGCATTTTTAAACTGCCATTTTCACGCCTCACCCCATAGTCTGTGGGTTGTAAGCTTGGGTATTGGCTGGGCAACTCAAAGTGAGTCAATGATTAGCTGAGAAGCTACACCAGCTTTGTCTTGGCTTCATGCTTCAGGACATTGCCATGCTGAAAGGTGAATTAAGACCCAAGCCTGATGTCACATGCACTCTGGAGAAGGTTTTCTTCAATGACTTTTCTCTATTTGGCTGCATTCATCCACCCCTTAATTCTGACCACTTTTCTTGTCCCTGCTGCTGAGAAGCACCCCGTAGCATGATGCTATCTCCAACATGCTTCACCATAGGGATTGTATTAAACAGTGCATGGTCTTTACCAGACATAGTGCTTGGAGTTCTGCCTAAAGAGTTCAGTTTTTATCTCTTCAGACCAAAGATTTATTTTTTATTTTCTCATTCTACCATAGTCCTTTAAATTCCTGTGGAGCTCCACCTGATCAAAACCAGCTTCATATTTTCTTCTGATCAAAAGCTCCATTGTAGATAAGGCATGCTCTTACAATAAAGGTGTATGAGAGTGTGAGATACAAAAAACACAAATCAGTGCAAATGTTGCTTTGGAATAGTGTGGGTATTACCGTGTAGTCATGTAGGCTCAATAGAGAGAGGGAGAGAGAGAGAGGTTAGGCAAACACACTGATACAACGCATTGCCACCCATATAGAAAAAAAGGCAGTGTGCTCCATGGTTACTCTCTCGGGTGGGCATTAGCATATCATAATCCCTTGTACCAATAGCATGAGTTTTCCACATTCGACTTATACAACCAACAGTAAAATCAAATCCCAACTTATTCGCAGGAGAACTTATCCACGAGTATATGCAGTAGTTACTACCAGTTTATGTATTTTGATGTCAATCAAAAAAATGCAAAACTGGACTTGCAAGCACTTATATTACTGTAACGCACTCCTCTCAGGACTACCCAAAAAAGACGTTTGCAACGAGTGCAGAATGCAGCTGCTAGAATCCTAACTACGAAAAGAAAATCCGAGCACATCTCTCCAGTTTTGATATCACTACACTGGTTACCTGTGTCATTCAGGATTGACTTTAAAATTCTGCTTATGATTTATAAAGCCTTAAATAATCTCGCCCCATCTTATATATCGGAATGTCTGACACCTTATATTCCAAATCGTAACCTTAGATCCTCAAATGATTATCTCCTTAGAATTCCAAGAACAAAACTTAAAAGAAGTGGTGAGGTGGCCTTCTGCTGCTATGCACCTAAAATCTGGAATAGCCTGCCAATAGGAATTCGCCAGGCTAGTACAGTAGAGCACTTTAAAACACTGCTGAAAACACATTACTTTAACATGGCCTTTTTATAACTTCACTTTAACTTAATCCTGATACTCTGTATGTTCAATTCATCATAATAACTATTCCTGGTGGCTCTAAAATCCGTACTGACCCCTCCTCTCTCTTCTGTTTCTTTTTCCGGTTGCTCCATCAATGATGGATGGATTAAAAGGCAGAAGTCTACGTGACCATCATCATCAAGTCCTTCCGTGAGAAGCCTAAATCCAAAAGGACTGTTTCACTTATGTTAGGTAGAATGCCCAGAGGGGACTGGGCAGTCTAATGGTCTGGAATCCCTACAGATTTTATTTTTTTTTTTTCTGTCCACCCTGGCCATTGGACCTTACTCTTATTCTATGTTAATTAATATTGACTTATTTTATTTTCTTACTGTGTCTTTTATTTTTCTATTCTTCATTATGTAAAGAACTTTGAGTTACTTTTTGTATGAAAATGTGCTATATAAATAAATGTTGTTGTTGTTGTTATATTTTTTTTAAATATGGGAAAAATTTAGTGTGCTTTTTATATTAGTATTTCAAAATCATCATGATTTTCATTCTACTTTTCCAACTGTTCTGATTATTTAAGTCATTATTTACTAATGAGGAAATCTGTGGGCCTGACACTGAAGTAGTTGCCTTTTTTCAGCATTCAATGTTGCTTGCTCAGGTGTCATCTCTGATCATTATTTTTAGTCACTCTGGGTTCCAGGTTTTGATCATGCAGTGTTTTTACAGTGTGTTGCCACACCCACAATGTGACAAACCACCTGGATTAGGACCCGAGTACAGCTGTGCAACTGGTGACATCTCAGCACCACACTGGAACAGTTATGTGTTTTTTTACGGTGGCTGGAGTGCCAATCCTGCTACCAAACCCCAAGATTCCCCTGTAATTTGGAGGATCTGCTTGCAGGGCTGGATGCAGATTAACGTCATACACAGGACAAAACAATTGTGAGTTAAGGGTCAATAAAATCAAGGGAGCATAAGCCGCCACAGGAGAAAGGTTGAATAAGAAAATGACATAAGAGAGTTAAGAATTTTAAACCTACAGCGAAAATACAAATATTTCTATTTTTTTAGCAAATGGAACTCTAATGCTACTAAGGAAGGAACAAAAGACAAATAAAACTGGTAATCGTGAAATGGACCAGAACAAAAATCTGCAGTCATAGGGGCCTGCAGGACTGAACTTGACAACACCTGGCCTAAAGGTTCAATTACCCTTTGCTTTAATTTTCTTGCTTTAAGTAGTATTTTTCTTTGGTTTGTAAAAACCTTAAGAAGGTATACAGGGAGTCATATGAAGTGATAATCAACAGATCAATCAATATGGTTTACGCAATACAATTGGGTAAAACAATTCATATATTCACGTTTTCTCTCTAAAGCTTTTTAATACTGTGGATGTCATTAGAGAAGACATTTTACTTAAAAAATAGAAAAAATAACACTGAAACCCTAATTATATTGAAGGAAATAGAAACTGCATTTTGTTTGCTTATTAGTGTGCCATACTGCACAGTGCATGTTGGTAAACCCTTACAGAGCAACTAATGTCATTCTCCATTTTCTTTCCCTGTACGGAAATAATCACTAATATTATTGCTTTGTTATCCAGTACCAGGCAGAGACTGTACTAATGTCTGAAATGTTTATGTATATGTGTTTAAAAGAGCCACTTCAAATATACAGATGTTAAGTTCATCATGATATAATGAAGCTAAATAAAGCTTTTATTTTTTTTAGGTTTAGCATAAAAATGTGATTACTTTATTGCGCACAATAGGTTAAAGCAAAGGGGATGAGGCCATTTGCCTTGCCTCCTCTTATTACTGGCAAAGATAGCTGCTCCTGTTTGTGGCAATATATTATGTTTCATAAATGCAATCTGGTAACAAAGCGTGCTGTTAAAATTTGACACTTTCACTTGCAGTTGCTTTTGGAGATGAGTTAAAAGGAAAATTTTCTGCAGGCAGCAATGGTTTCATCATTTACTCTTTTTCAAAAATTAATCCTAGGTGTCCAAAATTTTTAACTTACTTCTTTCTGCAAAATGATACTATAGTACCCTTCATTTCTCTTGATTTGTTTGGGGAATGAAAAACTAAACAATTTTATTTTCTTTACAGAATAAGGCTAAAAAGCCTAGAATACCTAGTATTCCTGCCCCACTCTTACCTGACACCCAACTGTCATTGCACCCAACCCTTTTCTTTCATGTTGTACATTGTGAAAATTTATATTTTGTCCCTTATAGTACATCAGATGATACAGACAAAACCTTTCAAGAGCTTTTCCTATTCCTTTTTATTGCATACAAAAAACACTTCTGGCATGAATAATTAGCGGGAAGAAGCAGAAATTTAGAGACCTGTTGTATGACTTAGTTCAACTGGTAGCAGCCAACAGTCTGTAGATAATCATATGTAAAATCAAATAGATTGTGGTGAACTTCAAGTTCAATGGATGCTTGACACAAGTCTGTATCCATTAAGGTGGTACTGGTTTATGGACAGAAATCTGGTTTGGTGCTGGAAACATAGTAGTCATGTTCAAAAGGCCCAGATTTAGCAGGCACAAGTCCTTTGACACTGACATGACATTTCTGCATATGTTCTATTAGGCTGGGTTTGCACATGTACTTTTATGTGTTCTTTTACTCTGAAGTAGGTTAGCATAAAAATGAGAGAAGCCAAAAGATTAATAAATTTAATAAGGAAGGCTCACTCTGCTCTGGGGACTGGCCTGAAACACATGAAGGCAATAGCAGGCAGAAAGATGACGACTAAACTACTGGCTGTCATAGAGAATGTCTCATAACTACTGCATTACATCTGAGTGAATCCACTCGAAATACCTTGAGCACAAGAATGATTCTCCCATGGTGTTCCTCAAGTGCTATCAGAGATCTTTTTACCGAATGCCAGTAGATATGACTAAATAACCTCAGTTAGGCAATTGTTTTCTGCCATTTTTACATGCTAAATTTAATCAGATTATAGATTGTTTTCTTTATTTACTTTACGCAGATTAGGATGCTTAAATTGCTTACTTTCCTTTTGGGACCAATGATATATTTTTCTACATATCTTATCCACAGAAACCAGAGTGCATAAGCAACTTGTGCAGTTAAAGAGAAATGCCGAAATTCACACAGCAAAGCACTGTGCAGATTGAATGTTCTCCCTTGTAGTTTTTAATGGTGTCCATTTGAGCACACTAAGACTGTACTGACTGCACAGAGAGGAAGCAGGTTTTTATTGGTATTCATACAATCAGGAGATGAATCATAATTAGATAAAAACAAGTTGAGTTGAAATTACTATCTAACAAAGCCCAGACTGTTAAACCATGACATGATTAAAGATTTTCAGAATACATAAAATTTTATGCAAGGTTTTTTAGATTGTGTCCACAACCTTAGATGACCAGCAAGTGGACAGTGTTGACATTTATACCCTTGTAGTTATAACATTACACATCACCCACTCCTAGTTGTCCTGCCTAGAAACAGTGGTTAACAAAGGTTTCAAAATGGTGTGTTTACTTTTTCACATGACTGTAATTGCCTTGTGAATAGAAAGATTTATATTGCAAATTTTTCAAACCTGTACATGGCCATGCTTAGAGTCAACTTGGAATCAGTAATTAACCTAATATGCATGTCTTTGGGAGTAGAGAGACAGAGGGCACCGACTCGGCTACTCAACATGGACAGTGACTGGGTGGAGTGTGAGCTGCACTACTACTGCACCAGTACTTGTGAATACACATATGTACTGTATATAACATTTTTATTAAGGAACAATAAAATTTTCCTTCTACATAATTAAGCATTATGACTTTCATACACAATTGCAGTCTTAGTTAATTAGTTAATTTAAACATTTTATTAAACATGCTGGAAACATCACTTTGAGGCTAACATTTTGTACTTTGAACCAGAAATCCACTTGTTCAGTCCTGCTCATAGTAATACACACTTTGCAGAAAATTATAGAAAACATTTTTCAATTGTATCATATTTTTAAGGATCTGTAGATGAAAGTTTTGGTTAGCAATGGCAGTGGTGCACAGTCTCATATACAGCATAGGATATATAATACTGGCAATGCTTCACTGTAAGAGTAGCTTATGAGTAATTTGAGAGATGATGAAGCAAAATGAATTGTTATAGATCATAGATATCATAGATAATGAAACAAGTGTGAAAGAATGTGTGCACCAAAGGAGAACGCCAATAAGGGAGCTAAGGATGGAATTTTACGAAAAGAAGTAAAGCTGCAAAGTCACATATTTCAGAACTTTAGATACTAAGGGTTATATTTAGCATGTGGAATTGAGTGTAGTTAAGAAGATTATCCCAGTTAGAAAAAAAAAGGATTTTTCTTTTCCACTTTACATGTGTCTTTGTATTTGTGTGTCCATCCAGTTGCTAAATTCCTCTTATATGCCAATTGTTATGTGATTTGTATAAGCAGCGCTAATGTTTGTGATGCACCATCTGTTGGAATGACAAAAACAATGCAGTCTATTGCTCCAAATGTTTGTGATAAACCATGTGTTGGAATAACAAATGCAATGCATTTTATTACTACATGCATTACAAACTATGTTTCAATAGATGCTGCACTGCAAATGTTAACACTGCGGTCTATGTTGATTACTTAGATTTTGGCCTATTTTAGATGGGGAGCACAGCAAGTCTTTTATTAAAATAAAGTATTTTTGTTAAGCCATTTATTTACTTCTTTTTGCTCTTCCTGGAATCCAAACGTCTTCTTTTCATTGGCTAATATTACAAACAGTATGCAGTATATCACTTTCAGTAGCAGAACATCTTTCTATTTAAATATATCACTACTTTTTCTTCTTTTACATTACATGACTCAAAAATCATCCATATTCAGTTCAAAATCACCAATTAACCTAACCTGCATATCTTTGGGATTTGGGGATAAACCAAAGTGGACATTCTTAGGCCATGATATCTGTAGAAGATATCTGGTATCTGTTGAAGTGAGGCAGTAGCATGTGAAGAAAATATCCCCAAGTGCACTGTATTTAAAATGTTATCATGGAGTTAAATCAGATGAGAGAATGTTAAAGTCAGAATATCTCTTTATTAGGGGGCACAAGCTTTACATTTTGGGTACTGAATTTATGCAAGCACTACTTAAAAAAAAATAAACTTAATCCATATAGCTATATTCTTAGTGAATCAATAGAATCATGTCATAATATTCAATAGATCAAGGAAGGAACATTTTCTAAAATTTTCAATGTGTTCTGTTTTTGTTAAAATCATGGTATTGAGGGAAGGAGAAAGTATCTTCTACTCTTACATTTCTGTGATGAAGAAGACATGGGCTTAAAAGCCATTTTTTAATATTAAAACTAATAAGAGATGCACCTTCAACTTATTCTGCAATTAAATTTTAATTGGAATATAGCCTTTAATCTTACCATTTATATCACATATTAGATGACCAGATAACTTGATTCTGGCAGGGCCAGGAAGTCTGACCAAATTAAAACCAAACGCAATTAATTACAGAGTACAAGGGTGAATCTGGGGGTATGGCTCAGTCAAAATAAATAATTTGAAATTTTAGAAAGAACCTTTTTTAACATTCTTTTGCTCACAGACCACACTGTATAAGGATCAGAGGTGAAACTGTGAGGAGCAGGACTGATGAATAAAACAGCTTAACTTGTGACCACAGCTTATATAAAACACTTGACTTTTTTGTATGTGGATATCCTTAGTACAGAAATTTTAAATAACTTTTGGATGGACAATCCATACATTAATATCCCGTCCTTCACAGTTTTTAACATTTATACAAAGACACATGCATTTAAAATACATTTGAATGCACTCTTCATTATACGTCATTTTCATTTTTATTCATTATATTGTTTCATTTTATACACACACACATATATGTGTGTGTGTGTGTGTGTGTGTGTGTGTCAAATGTTTTCCACTCCTCATATTTTATACTGCTTTAACTATTTTCTATAATGAAATTAGAGTTCATCAATTTTGCAGCTCCATTGTACAGAAAGAATAATCTGCAGCTTTCTCAATGCAGCACACTCTCACAATAAAAGTCACTGCTGGAAAACACCTCATCAATTATTAACAAAAGAAAACATTTACAACCCGGTAGAGCAAGCAGAAAGAAGGCTATTCAAAAATGTACCTCACCTTTGTTGGTAGTTTAACAAAAGATTTCATTCCAGTGCATTTGTCATCCTTTACTGCCATGATATAAATGGCTGATTGCTTTTATGAGTCAACTTAGGGATACCTGTGGCCCTGTTGTGAGGTCCGCAGACAGCACACTGTCTAAATGCCAGTGTCTCTGTTAATATCATGAACTCTAGTCAGCAATATATGCTATTTACCATATAGCCCAAGTCTCTGCAATGCAAAGGTGTTCTTGCTTTGTTAAAAGACAGTCTTCACAACAGGGGAAGACGAGCTCACGAATAACCTTAGTACATTTAAATGTATGCTACATGACAGCAATGTGGCATTACTCATATCCATCCCATAAATGTGAAATGCCCATTGTATGATTAAGGGGAACTCTCCATCTGTTCTGTAAATATGCATATCCTTGTTTGCATTATGAAAAACTAAGTCTGAGAAAAAGGTTGCAGGCAGGACCCAGCTAAAGAAAGAGTGTCAAAACATACAGAAATACAAGATCTTCCCATTGGAAACCCAAGTCGGCGAAAGTAAGCAGTGGGTAAATATTATAATGTATATATTATAATACTTTATGTAGAAGGCACTGCATCCCAGAATCAATTCTGCAGGGTAAGTCTTGTGTGGAAAAAACTGGTATTTTTTACCCCTCGTATTTATATATTTTAAACAGTACAATACTAAATGTACAAATAAACTACTATTAAAAATGTAATTATGGTTTTTACAAATCTATAAATATAATTGAATATTCTCAAGCTGTGTTAATGCAGTTCAGGCTGGCAGGTGTAATGGCCCATTCTGACAGCACAGTAGACAAGGCCGTAGCCAACCCTGGATAGAGCATCCTTTCACCATAGATTTTTAAACAATATTACACTACCTATGTAGCATGTAGTAGCTTAGATTCCTAATACCTTGTGTTTGTTTTAATATCTTATATCAGCTTAAAAATAATTTCAAAAGCATTCAGCACTAACAATATTATGACTGAAAACAAATTGCAGATTCCCAGAAACTGATAATCAGTCAGTCATTCTCCAACCCGCTATATCCTAATACAGGATCACGGGGGAGTGCTGGAGCCAATCCCAGCCAGCACAGAGCGCAAGGCAGGAACAAATACTGGGCAGGACGCCAGCCCACCGCAGGGCACACACTAGGGACAATTTAGAATCACCAATACACCTAACCTGCATGTCTTTGGACTGTGGGAGGAAACCCACTCAGACGTGGGGAGAACATGCAAACTCCATGCAGGGAGGACCCAGGAAGTGAACCTAGATCTCCTTACTGTGAGGCAGCAGCGCTACCACTGCGCCACTGTGCTGCCCAACTTATAATCAATATGGCAATATATTTTATATGATGGTCAATACCAGTTTATATCAAAAATGATCATTTTAAATAGGATTCTGAACTACAACAAGGAATAAAAAAATTGCACACAGCAAAGTGAGC
This sequence comes from Polypterus senegalus, assembly GCF_016835505.1. Taxonomy (NCBI): domain Eukaryota; kingdom Metazoa; phylum Chordata; class Cladistia; order Polypteriformes; family Polypteridae; genus Polypterus; species Polypterus senegalus. The sequence goes on from NC_053167.1 coordinate 69,076,905, forward strand.
TTCTATATATCCTAAACTAATTGAAATTACCTACTGATGTCTGGGTGAGATTATGAAAAGGTGGAAAGTTTTAAAAGAACATGCAAATTATATTGTACCAATCTTTATTATCCTTTGTTGCATTAGTTAATACTGGAAAGCTTCTTTGTATGAGGTTGCAAACTCCATAGACAATATGGCCATCTCAGGGCTTAAGGACCATAACCAAATTAGCAAGGGAAATATTTGATTCAAGAAAAAAATTAAATGTACAGCAGAAATCAAACCTGAACTTCTTAATTGAAAGGCAAGTGGGCCAACCTTAACACCAGCGTTACAACAAGAAGCGTATCCTTAATGTTAATTGCTCCCATTTCATGAATTTTGGACTGGATGTTTAGGTCCAAACCAGCTACTTATTGTTAAAACTTCCCCAACTCCAGCACATTCTGATCATAGTTATGGAAGGCTTCCAGCACAACGCACATGATATCTGCACTGTAAATGTCAAAACTTTCACCTGGCTTGTGAAGAGGAACATTCATGTGAGTATGAAAGAAAGGAAAAGAATCTTTGAGATAAAAACATTTTTAAATTTCCCTGTGACCATGTCATAAT